>NC_069502.1:144261492-144312057 GCF_027579735.1 Bombina bombina | reverse complement strand
TATGTTCATTTCTGGACATCGCTAGTTTATGCGATTTACGGCACTTTATAAACTGCCAGTGGGGTTTATTGGATACCCCGATGTTCGAGGTGCAATTATGGGCGTTGCAGGGTTGCAGCATTTGCGCTGAAGCCTGCGCCGTATATGTAATCTTGCCCATAGTTTTTTTGTTCTTGATTAAATCCTTTGTAATATCTTGTAGGTATCAGTCTAGGTATGGGCTCAATGGCTGAGAAGAAGTTGCAGTGACACTATTCCAACTCGCTGAATATGACCCAGAACTTGATCAATGGGGAAGAGCAGGCAAGCAATTACTTGCTGATTGTTTTCTTGTAAGTCAAGTTATTTTTTCTTTTTTTCTACTCTTTGGCTCCACCTTCTGTTCAGGTGTTGGTAATTGCATGTCTGATCAGCCTATAAACCTCCTTTTAGTCTGAGCCCTTGCATAGAGCTTGTCTCTTGATGTTTCTGCCAGTGTATTATTTGCTTTTATTTATCTGGAATTTTTATGTTTACCTGAATCTCTGACTATTATTGTGTCTACAAGTCTGCTTATTTGCTGCCTGACTGGATTTGACCCTCTGTCTGACCTTGATTTTAATTTATGGATACTTTGTTCATGTATTTTTTTTTTGCCTGCAGTCACAGCATTCATGTCCATTTTCTGAGCATTGTCCTCCACGCTGTATTTCTGTCTGATGCCGGGTAAGAAGACTAGCCAAGAAATTGGTCTGACAGCTGTGCAGGACTTAAAGAGACAGTCAACACCAGAATTTTTGTTGTTTTAAAAGATAGATAATCCATTAATTACCCATTACCCAGTTTTGCATAACCAACACAGTTATAATAATACACATTTTACCTCTGTAATTAACTTTTATCTAAGCCTCTGCAAACTGTCCCCTTATTTCAGTTCTTTTGACAGACTAGCATTTTAGCCAATCAGTGCTCATTCCTCGGTAAATTCATGTGCATGAGCTCAATGTTATCTATATGAAACACATGAACTAACGCCCTCTAGTGGTGAAAACTAAGAATACCAAGAGAACAAAGCAAGATTGATGATAAAAGTGAATTGGAAAGTTGTTTAAAATTACATGCCCTATATAAATCATGAAAGTTTTTTTGGACTTGACTGTCTCTTTAACAATGTGCATGTGTTTGTGCACATGCATGTATCGATTGTATTTAAAAAAAATCAAACAAAAACAAAACAAATTAAAATGACAAGAAACATAAAATCAACATTTTAATGTAGTGCCTGTTCTTGTATCAAATCATTATCTTAGGGCTTTAGATGTCAGTTTATACATTTAGATATTAGATTTACAGTTTTAGATGACAATTGTTTCCAGTGGATAGAGGTTCATCTAAAAATTTGTTTTGTTTTTTTTCCTTCTTTTTGAAAAAACGGTCTGTTAAGGATTTTGAAACAGCTCAATAAGAGTATTTATTTAAAACAACAACAATCAAAAATCAATCTTTTAATATCATTTAAATTCTTGTTCAATAACATTAGCCACTTGAGAAGTCATTGTGACATGTTGAATATGGCATATCTTGACTGTTCTCACAATATATTTTTAGAAATGTTTACTTTTTCATGCTCAGTTCATGTATTAATAAACACAAAAGTTAAAATATAAATGAAAATCAATCATAAACATGTACACAACTAAAATATGAACACCATAATGTTAATTTATGAATTAATGCTTAAAAGGTTAATTATACAATAATGTAGAATTATGTGAAACAGTAAATTGCACATGTCACAAAGTATTAGTTTAGTGGGACAACCCCCCCCCCAAAAAAAAAAAACTATACCATTAGGTAACATAAACTATTTGGCCAAAAGTAAGTTGACTTCTAACTATCACACCTATATGAGCTTGGACAGCCCTTTCCAAAACAATACACATTAATATGGAGTGAGATCCCATTTTGAGGCTATAAAAGCCACCACTCTTATGGGAGGGCTTTCCACAGGAATTTGTCTATGGGAATTTGTGCCCATTCAGCCCAAATAAAATTTGTGAGGTCAGGCACTGATGTTAGATGAGAAAATTAACATCACTTTGTGAAGAGGGGCACAGCCATGCTGGAACAGGAATAGACTTTCCCCAAACTGTTGCCACAAAGTAAAATCTTTATGTATCTTGTAGCATTAAGATGACTCCTCGCTGGAACTAAAAAGCCTAACCCAAACCCAAACCCTGAAAAACAGCCCCAGACCCTTATCCCTCCTCCCCCAAACTATACAGTAAGTATTATGCAATACGGTAGGTAGAGGTCTTCTGGCATCTGCCCCACCCAGACTCTTCCATCAGACTGCCAGATAGTGAAGCATTATTTATCACTCCAGAAGCATGTTTCCACTGCTCCAATCCAGTGGTGTTGTGCTTTACAACACTCCAGCTGACACCTGGCATTGCAAATACTCATGTTAGGCTTGTGTACTGCTGGTTGGCCATGGAAACCCATTTCAAGAAGCACCTGACATACAGTTCTTGTGATAATGTTGCTTCAAGAGATAGCTTGGAACTCTGCAACCTTGCTCAGGTAGTTTGTTTGGTCTGAAATTTTAAGGCTGGACTGTTGTTGTTTTTGCTTCACAATAATAGAACTTACAGTTGACTGGGATTGATCTAGTAGGACATACATTTCATGAACTAACTTGTTGCAAAGGTGGTATCCTATGTCAGTGACATATTTAAAACTAGTATTGTAAGTACACTCTCACTAACAAGATCCAGAGACAGGACCAGAGTGCAGTGTGAAATCCAATATCTTCCAATGACAAATGCACTCTCTGGATTTAACACACTACACAATTTTACTATGTGACATTTTGTGACCTTTTCTCCTTCTTCAGACTATATATATTAAAAGCCTAATTGATAAATATTAAAATGCTAATTTTGGTCGAGGTATTCAATGAGCAAAACGAGTATTTAAAAGTCTTCCTCTATCTTCTATCCCCCACTGGGAGGTTAATTTATGTTGCAGTCATTGTTAATAAAGCAACATGTTTCTCGGCCTATATATGTACTGGTTGTTTTAAATGGAGAATAGAAATAGATTATATTTCTTTATGAAATATAAGTAAAAAAAATGGTTGGACTACTGTAGGGGTTGGACTTGTCATGGATGGTGTTGGTTAGGCCACAGGCAGGATTGGTCAAGGTAGGTAGGGTAAAAGCAATCCCTGGATACTGGGACATTTGTCCTGATGGTTAGAAGATGCAGGAAGGACAGCAGGTAGATCTCCCAACCTGTGATAATCTAACCATATCCGGGACAGTTGGTAGGAATATGGTAGACATCAATAGTGAATCAATTAGTTGCCATGGTTTACTCTTGTTCTGGTTGCACATTTTGCATCCATTCTAATTTGAAGAAACCCAGAGAAAAAACTGTTTCTTTTTTCCCCATGTTTATCCAGTTTTAAAGAGACAAATGTTCCCAAATGTTGACTCACTTGACAGTGATGCAGCATATCTGTAAATAGCTGACTAGAAAATACCTCAATATCTCACCATTAGCTATAGTAAAAGATCTTTAAACATCTAAGCTGATTGGCTAATTTTTATTTTTCACCATGCAGATGACAGTAAAAAGAATAATGCTTGATCACAGAGCACTTATTCTGGTAAACGGAAAAGTTATTTTCATAGAGATGTTAATGTCATAATTTCTTGTCGGCTTTTTATAGTTATGCCACATTACTTTCAAGCTTATGAGTAATATGTTACTTTAATGTCAGAAAAACAAATGTTCTGACTATACAACTTAATTACATTATTAAATAATAATTAAAGGGCCAGTCTACACCAGAATTGTTATTGTTTAAAAATATAGATAATCCCTTCATTACTCATTCCCCAGTTTTGCATAACCAACACAGTTATATTAATTCCATTTATACCTCTGTGATTACCTTGTATCTAAGCCCCTGCAGACTGTCCCCTTATTTCTGTTCTTTTGACAGACCTGCATTTTAGCCAATCAGTGCTGACTCCTAGGTAACTCCACAGGTTGAGCAGAATGCTACCTATATGGCACACATGTACTAACGCCCTCTAAGTGTGAAAAAATGTCAAAATGCATTCAGATAAGAGGCAGCCTTCAAGGGCTAAGAAATTAGCATATGACCCTACCTAGGCTTAGATTCCAATCCAATTCCAATCAGCCAATAGAATGCCAGATCAATCCTATTGGCTGATTGGATCAGCCAATAGGATTTTTCCTACCTTTATTCCGATTGGCTGATAGAATTCTATCAGCCAATCGGAATTGAAGGGACGCCATCTTGGATGACGTCACTTAAAGGAACCTTCATTCATCGGGTAGTCGTCGTCCGAGAAGGATGCTCCACGTCGGATGTCTTGAATATGGACCCGCTCCGCGCCAGATGGATGAAGATAGAAGATGCCGTCTGGATGAAGACTTCTGCCCATCTGGAGGACCACTTCTGCCCGGTTGGATGAAGACTTCTCCCGGCTTCGTTGAGGACTTCGGCCCAGTTGGGTGAAGACATCTCACGGTAGGGTGATCTTCAGGGGGTTAGTGTTAGTTTTTTTTAAGGGGGGATTGTGTGGGTTTTAGAGTAGGGTTGGTTGTGTGGGTGGTGGGTTTTAATGTTGGTGGGGGATTTGTACATTTTTTTACAGGTAAAAGAGCTGATTACTTTGGGGCAATGCCCCACAAAAGGCCCTTTTAAGGGCTATTTGTAATTTAGTGTAGGGTAGGGCTTTTTTGGGGGGGACTTTTTTATTTTGTTAGGGGGATAAGATTAAGTGTAATTAGTTTAAAAATCTTGTAATGTGTTTATTATTTTCTGTAATTTAGTGGGGGGTTTTTGTACTTTAGATAATTTTATTTAATTGTAATTAATTGTATTTAATTTATTTAATTTATTTAATTATAGTGTAGTGTTAGGTGTAATTGTAACTTAGGTTAGGTTTTATTTACAGGTAAATTTGTCTTTATTTTAACTAGGTAGTTATTAAATAGTTAATAACTATTTAATAACTATTGTATCTAGTTAAAATAAATACAAAGTTGCCTGTAAAATAAAAATAAACCCTAAGGCCTAGATTTAGAGTTCGGCGGTAGCCGTCAAAACCAGCGTTAGAGGCTCCTAACGCTGGTTTTGGCCGCCCGCTGGTATTTGGAGTCAGTGATTAAAGGGTCTAACGCTCACTTTACAGCCGCGACTTTTCCATACCGCAGATCCCCCTACGCCATTTGCGTAGCCTATCTTTTCAATGGGATCTTTCTAACGCTGGTATTTAGAGTCGTTTCTGCAGTGAGCGTTAGAGCTCTAACGACAAGATTCCAGCCGCCTGAAAAAAGCAGGAGTTAAGAGCTTTCTGGCTAACGCCGGTTCATAAAGCTCTTAACTACTGTACCCTAAACTACACTAACACCCATAAACTACCTATGTACCCCTAAACCGAGGTCCCCCCACATCGCCGCCACTCGATTAAAATTTTTAACCCCTAATCTGCCGACCGCCACCTACGTTATACTTATGTACCCCTAATCTGCTGCCCCTAACCCCGCCGACCCCTATATTATATTTATTAACCCCTAACTTGCCCCACACAACGTCGCCGCAAGCTACTTAAAATAATTAACCCCTAATCTTCCGACCGCAAATCGCCGCCACCTACGTTATCCCTATGTACCCCTAATCTTCTGCCCCTAACATCGCCGACCCCTATGTTATATTTATTAACCCCTAATCTGCCCCCCACAACGTCGCCGACACCTACCTACACTTATTAACCCCTAATCTGCCGAGCGGACCTGAGCGCTACTATAATAAAGTTATTAACCCCTAATCCGCCTCACTAACCCTATCATAAATAGTATTAACCCCTAATCTGCCCTCCCTAACATCGCCGACACCTACCTTCAATTATTAACCCCTAATCTGCCGACCGGAGCTCACCGCTATTCTAATAAATGTATTAACCCCTAAAGCTAAGTCTAACCCTAACACTAACACCCCCCTAAGTTAAATATAATTTTTATCTAACGAAATAAATTAACTCTTATTAAATAAATGATTCCTATTTAAAGCTAAATACTTACCTGTAAAATAAATCCTAATATAGCTACAATATAAATTACATTTATATTATAGCTATTTTAGGATTAATATTTATTTTACAGGTAACTTTGTATTTATTTTAACCAGGTACAATAGCTATTAAATAGTTAAGAACTATTTAATAGTTACCTAGTTAAAATAATTACAAATTTACCTGTAAAATAAATCCTAACCTAAGATATAATTAAACCTAACACTACCCTATCAATAAAATAATTAAATAAACTACCTACAATTACCTACAATTAACCTAACACTACACTATCAATAAGTTAATTAAACACAATTGCTACAAATAAATACAATTAAATAAACTATCTAAAGTACAAAAAATAAAAAAGAACTAAGTTACAGAAAATAAAAAAATATTTACAAACATAAGAAAAATATTACAACAATTTTAAACTAATTACACCTACTCTAAGCCCCCTAATAAAATAACAAAGACCCCCAAAATAAAAAATTCCCTACCCTATTCTAAATTTAAAAAGTTACAAGCTCTTTTACCTTACCAGCCCTGAACAGGGCCCTTTGCAGGGCATGCCCCAAGAATTTCAGCTCTTTTGCCTGTAAAAGAAAACATACAATACCCCCCCCCCAACATTACAACCCACCACCCACATACCCCTAATCTAACCCAAACCCCCCTTAAATAAACCTAACACTAAGCCCCTGATGATCTTCCTACCTTGTCTTCACCATGCCAGGTTCACCGATCCGTCCTGGCTCCAAGATCTTCATCCAACCCAAGCGGGGGTTGGCGATCCATAATCCGGTGCTCCAAAGTCTTCTCTCCTATCCGGCAAGAAGAGGACATCCGGACCGGCAAACATCTTCTCCAAGCGGCATCTTCTATGTTCTTCCATCCGATGACGACCGGCTCCATCTTGAAGACCTCCAGCGCGGATCCATCCTCTTCTTCCGACGACTAGACGACGAATGACGGTTCCTTTAAGGGATGTCATCCAAGATGGCGTCCCTCGAATTCCGATTGGCTGATAGGATTCTATCAGCCAATCGGAATTAAGGTAGGAATTTTCTGATTGGCTGATGGAATCAGCCAATCAGAATCAAGTTCAATCCGATTGGCTGATCCAATCAGCCAATCAGATTGAGCTCGCATTGTATTGGCTGATCGGAACAGCCAATAGAATGCGAGCTCAATCTGATTGGCTGATTGGATCAGCCAATCGGATTGAACTTGATTCTGATTGGCTGATTCCATCAGCCAATCAGAAAATTCCTACCTTAATTCCGATTGGCTGATAGAATCCTATCAGCCAATCGGAATTAGAGGGACGCCATCTTGGATGACGTCCCTTAAAGGAACCATCATTCGTCGTCTAGTCGTCGGAAGAAGAGGATGGATCCGCGCTGGAGGTCTTCAAGATGGAGCCGGTCGTCATCGGATGGAAGAACATAGAAGATGCCGCTTGGAGAAGATGTTTGCCGGTCCGGATGTCCTCTTCTTGCCGGATAGGAGGAAGACTTTGGAGCACCGGATTATGGATCGCCAACCCCCGCTTGGGTTGGATGAAGATCTTGGAGCCAGGACGGATCGGTGAACCTGGCATGGTGAAGACAAGGTAGGAAGATCATCAGGGGCTTAGTGTTAGGTTTATTTAAGGGGGGTTTGGGTTAGATTAGGGGTATGTGGGTGGTGGGTTGTAATGTTGGGGGGGGGGGGGTATTGTATGTTTTCTTTTACAGGCAAAAGAGCTGAAATTCTTGGGGCATGCCCCGCAAAGGGCCCTGTTCAGGGCTGGTAAGGTAAAAGAGCTTGTAACTTTTTAAATTTAGAATAGGGTAGGGAATTTTTTATTTTGGGGGTCTTTGTTATTTTATTAGGGGGCTTAGAGTAGGTGTAATTAGTTTAAAATTGTTGTAATATTTTTCTTATGTTTGTAAATATTTTTTTATTTTCTGTAACTTAGTTCTTTTTTATTTTTTGTACTTTAGATAGTTTATTTAATTGTATTTATTTGTAGCAATTGTGTTTAATTAACTTATTGATAGTGTAGTGTTAGGTTAATTGTAGGTAATTGTAGGTAGTTTATTTAATTATTTTATTGATAGGGTAGTGTTAGGTTTAATTATATCTTAGGTTAGGATTTATTTTACAGGTAAATTTGTAATTATTTTAACTAGGTAACTATTAAATAGTTCTTAACTATTTAATAGCTATTGTACCTGGTTAAAATAAATACAAAGTTACCTGTAAAATAAATATTAATCCTAAAATAGCTATAATATAAATGTAATTTATATTGTAGCTATATTAGGATTTATTTTACAGGTAAGTATTTAGCTTTAAATAGGAATCATTTATTTAATAAGAGTTAATTTATTTCGTTAGATAAAAATTATATTTAACTTAGGGGGGTGTTAGTGTTAGGGTTAGACTTAGCTTTAGGGGTTAATACATTTATTAGAATAGCGGTGAGCTCCGGTCGGCAGATTAGGGGTTAATAATTGAAGGTAGGTGTCGGCGACGTTGTGGGGGGCAGATTAGGGGTTAATAAATATAACATAGGGGTCGGCGATGTTAGGGCAGCAGATTAGGGGTACATAGGGATAACGTAGGTGGCGGCGGTTTACGGAGCGGCAGATTAGGGGTTAAAAGTGTAATGCAGGGGTCAGCGATAGCGGGGGCGGCAGATTAGGGGTTAATAAGTGTAAGGCTAGGGGTGTTTAGACTCGGGGTACATGTTAGAGTGTTAGGTGCAGACGTAGGAAGTGTTTCCCCATAGGAAACAATGGGGCTGCGTTAGGAGCTGAACGCTGCTTTTTTGCAGGTGTTAGGTTTTTTTTCAGCTCAAACAGCCCCATTGTTTCCTATGGGAGAATCGTGCACGAGCACGTTTTTGAGGCCGGCCGCGTCCGTAAGCAACTCTGGTATCGAGAGTTGTATTTGCGGTAAAAATGCTCTACGCTCCTTTTTTGGAGCCTAACGCAGCATTTGTTTGAACTCTCGATACCAGAGTTAAATTTATGGTGCGGCCAGAAAAAAACCCGCGGAGCGTTAACAGCCCTTTTACCGCCAAACTCCAAATCTAGCCGTAAGTTAGCTACAATGTAACTATTATTTATATTGTAGCTATCTTAGGTTTTATTTTATAGGCATTTAGTTTTAAATAGGAATAATTTATTTAATTGTAGTAATTTTATTTAGATTTAATTAAATTATATTTAAGTTAGGGGGTGTTAGGGTTAGACTTAGGTTTAGGGGTTAATAACTTTATTATAGTAGCGGCGACATTGGGGGCGGCAGGTTAGGGGTTAATAAATGTAGGTAGGTTGCCACGACATTGGGGGCAGCAGAGTAGGGGTTAATAAATAAAATGTAGGTGTCTGCGATGTTGGGGGCGGCAGATTAGGGGTTCATAAGTATAATGTAGGTGGTGGCAGTGTCCGGAGCGGCAGATTAGGGGTAAATAATAAAATGCAGGTGTCGACGATGTCGGGGGCGTCAGATTAGGGGTTAATAAGTGTAAGATTAGGGGTGTTTAGACTCGGGGTTCATGTTAGGGTGTTAGGTGTAGACATAAATGTATTTTCCCCCATAGGAATCAATGGGGCTGCGTTAGGAGCTAAACGCTGCTTTTTTGCAGGTGTTAGGTTTTTTTTCAGCCGACTCCCCCCCCATTGATTCCTATGGGTAAATCGTGCACAAGCACGTTTTACCAGCTCACCACTAACGTAAGCAGCGCTGGTATTGAGGTGAGATGTGGAGCTAAATTTTGCTCTTCGCTCACTTTTTTGCAGCTAACACCGGGTTTGTAAAAGCCCGTAATACCAGCGTCTGTAAGTGAACGGTGAGCATAAACGGCTCGTTAGCACCGCACCCCTCCTAATGCAAAACTCATAATCTAGGTGTTAGCTTGCTATTTCATTTTTTTTTTTTTAATGTATGATGTTTAGTAATGTGGTTTGGGTCAATTGTGCTGCTTTATCTGCACTTAGTATGAGGATTGCCTTATTTTTTTTGTGAAGTTAGGCTGTATTATTTAATGTCCTGTACTCAGTATGTCTCTTCAGGGAGGTGCATTTTTATAAGTGTAATAGTCTAGAAGATGCGGTTATTAGCAGATCGCAACTCGCGGCAGTTTCATTGTGGTGGCTGTGGTCCTCTCAGGTCATTGAAGCCTCTTTGGTTCTGGGCGATAAGCACTCATTTTATAACCTGCTTATGCTCTAATTATGAACTTTCTTGCCTCCATGATGATCTGGTAGCTCCAGTAATACAGGCCCTGCTATGCAGTGTTAACAGGAGGCTTAAATGCTGCTGCCGCATTGGTTCATTTATGTCCTTGAGTCTTTGCTGACCCGGCCCTGCTTCACCCTTTGCTCAAGCAAGTTTCATGGCCATCTAACTTTAAGGAGCTATTCTTTGGGTGAAGCTACAGAGCTCACTTAAAATGTGTCCATCTCTACTGAGTGCCGGTTCTGCCCCTTCAGACCATAAAATTTTAACCCCTTAACGACAAAAGACGTACAGGGTATGTCCCACAAAAACTGTCACTTAATGACCAAGAACGTGCTCTGTACGTCCTCAGGGGTTTCCAGCGGTGGAAGCGATCCTGATTGCTTCCAGTCACTTTCATGGTATTTCATTGATGCCTCTCTGCATTAGCCAGCAATGGTGCCAATCATTGGTGGGTGGGAGCCATAGCAGGAGGGTGGGTTGATGGCCCATCGTTGGGTAAGTAAATCAAAAAGAAAAGGGGCGCCTCATAGTGAAATCCATAAATGATATGGTCAAAGAAGAAATAGAATAAAACTCACAATTTGTGTTGGCACTTGTAAGAAAAGTGCAAATGAGGAGGCTGACGCTTGCAGTAGTCAGCTTACTTGATACTTCCCAGTATCAAAGCGGAACTTGTATCCAATCTTTGATGATCAAACAGCAGGCAGTAATCCGTGGAGAACTGGGAACAAACACTTTCAGTTTATTGGAATACAATTCCTTCCGTGGAAGTAAGTTAAAAACGCAGACACCTCCGTAGAGATAATAAAAACAGGATTTTAATATTTGCAACACATTTCTCGACCTAGTACAATGGTCGTTTCATCAGGCAAAAGAAGTAAAGATCCGGTTCCTGTCTCAGTAAAGTGCGCACACGCAACATTCACTATAATGCCTGGCAAAATGTATGGGAAGGAGGGAGAGGGAGGGGGGAATAAATGTTGGGCAAAGGATCTGGGAGGGGGGTAGGGTATTGAGGGGGGCGGCTACACTACAGAAAAATTGTTAATTCAATACAAAAATATAAAAAAATAAATTTTTTAGGGGGCAAACTGGGTACTGGCAGACAGCTGCCAGTACCAAAGATGGTGGCAAATAGGTAGAGGGGGGAGAGTTAGAGAGCTGTATGGGGGGATCAGGGAGGTTGGGGACTAAATGGGGATCCAACACTGCATATCAATATATAACCATCTTTGAGTACTTAAGATGGCAGTGACAATTGTGAAGTGGGAGAGAGAAGAGAGCTGTTTGAGGGGGGTCAGGGAGGGATCAGGGGGTGGGATGTGTCAGGTGGGAGACTGATCTCTACACTAAAGCTAAAGTTAACCCTACAAGCTACCTAACTAACCCCTTAACTGTTTTTTTGAGTTTTTTATTTGATCGCATTTGGTGTTGAAATGGTGGCAAGAAATATACCAAAATGGGCCTAGATCAATACTTTGGGTTGTTTACTACACTAATGCTAAAATTAACCCTACAAGTTCCCTACAAGCTACCTAATTAACCCCTTCACTGCTGACCGTACTACAAGTGTGGTGCACAGCGGCATTTAGCGGCCTTCTAATTACCAAAAAGTAATGCCTAAGTCATATATGTATTTTATTTCTGAACAAAGTGGATCCAAGAGAAGCATTTACAACCATTTGTGCCATAATTGCACAAGCTGCTTGTAAATAATTTTAGTGAGAAACCTAAAGTTTGTGAAAAAGTTAGTAAAAAAGTTAAAGATTTTTTTATTTAATCGCATTTGGCGGTGAAATCGTGGCATGAAATATACCAAAATAGGCCTAGATCAAAACTTTGGGTTTCTACTAAAAAAAAATATTTATTATGTGAAGGGTTATTCAGGGATACCTGACAGATATCAGTGTTACAATGTAAATATTTTGAAAAAAAACAATTGTTTGGAAATAGCTACTATATAAATAGTGCTACTTGTACGTATTGCCCTATAACTTGCATAAAAACCCAAAGATTGGTTATTTCTAAACTCAGGACAAAATTTAGAAAGTATTTAGCATGGGTGTTTTTTTGGTTGTTGTAGATGTGTAACAGATTTTGGGGGTCAAAGTTAGAAAAATAGTCACCTAGATTTAGAGTTTTGCGTTAGAAGGGGTGCGTTAGCTACGCGTGTTTTCTTTCATGTAATTAGCAAGAGTCCATGAGCTAGTGACGTATGGGATATACATTCCTACCAGGAGGGGCAAAGTTTCCCAAACCTCAAAATGCCTACAAATACACCCCTCACCACACCCACAAATCAGTTTTACAAACTTTGCCTCCTATGGAGGTGGTGAAGTAAGTTTGTGCTAGATTCTACGTTGATATGCGCTCCGCAGCAGGTTGGAGCCCGGTTTTCCTCTCAGCGTGCAGTGAATGTCAGAGGGATGTGAGGAGAGTATTGCCTATTTGAATGCAGTGATCTCCTTCTACGGGGTCTATTTCATAGGTTCTCTGTTATCGGTCGTAGAGATTCATCTCTTACCTCCCTTTTCAGATCGACGATATACTCTTATATATATACCATTACCTCTGCTGATTTTCGTTTCAGTACTGGTTTGGCTTTCTACAAACATGTAGATGAGTGTCCTGGGGTAAGTAAGTCTTATTTTCTGTGACACTCTAAGCTATGGTTGGGCACGCGTGTTTTCTTTCATGTAATTAGCAAGAGTCCATGAGCTAGTGACGTATGGGATATACATTCCTACCAGGAGGGGCAAAGTTTCCCAAACCTCAAAATGCCTACAAATACACCCCTCACCACACCCACAAATCAATTTTACAAACTTTGCCTCCTATGGAGGTGGTGAAGTAAGTTTGTGCTAGATTCTACGTTGATATGCGCTCCGCAGCAGGTTGGAGCCCGGTTTTCCTCTTAGCGTGCAGTGAATGTCAGAGGGATGTGAGGAGAGTATTGCCTATTTGAATGCAGTGATCTCCTTCTACGGGGTCTATTTCATAGGTTCTCTGTTATCGGTCGTAGAGATTCATCTCTTACCTCCCTTTTCAGATCGACGATATACTCTTATATATATACCATTACCTCTGCTGATTTTCGTTTCAGTACTGGTTTGGCTTTCTACAAACATGTAGATGAGTGTCCTGGGGTAAGTAAGTCTTAGTTTCTGTGACACTCTAAGCTATGGTTGGGCACTTTTTTTAATAAAGTTCTAAATATATGTATTCAAACATTTATTTGCCTTGACTCAGGATGTTCAACATTCCTTATTTTCAGACAGTCAGTTTCATATTTGGGATAATGCACTTGATTCAATTATATTTCTTACCTTAAAAATTTGACTTTTTTCCCTGTGGGCTGTTAGGCTCGCGGGGGCTGAAAATGCTTCATTTTATTGCGTCATTTTTGGCGCGGATTCCGGACGTGTCGGCGTTCCGGACGTGGCGTCATTTTGGCGCCAAAAGCATTTAGGCGCCAAATAATGTGGGTGTCTTATTTGGCGATAAAAAAATATGGGCGTCGCCTTTGTCTCCACATTATTTAAGTCTCATTTTTCTTTGCTTCTGGTTGCTAGAAGCTTGTTCCTTGGCATTTTTTCCCATTCCTGAAACTGTCATTTAAGGAATTTGATCAATTTTGCTTTACATGTTGTTTTTTTCTCTTACATATTGCAAGATGTCTCACGTTGCATCTGAGTCAGAAGATACTTCAGGAAAATCGTTGTCTGGTGCTGGAACTACCAAAGCTAAGTGTATCTGCTGTAAACTTTTGGTAGCTGTTCCTCCAGCTGTTGTTTGTATTAATTGTCATGACAAACTTGTTAATGCAGATAATATTTCCTTTAGTAATGTACCTTTACTTGTTGCAGTTCCATCAACATCTAATGTTCAGAATGTTCCTGATAACATAAGAGATTTTGTTTCTGAATCCATCAAGAAGGCTATGTCTGTTATTCCTCCTTCTAGTAAACATAAAAATTCTTTTAAAACTTCTCTTTATACAGATTAATTTTTAAATGAACATCATTCTGATTCTAATGACTCTTCTGGTTCAGAGGATTCTGTCTCAGAGGTTGATGCTGATTAATCTTCATATTTATTTAAAATGGAATTTATTCGTTCTTTACTTAAAGAAGTACTAATTGCTTTAGAAATTGAGGATTCTGGTCCTCTTGATACTAAATCTAAACGTTTAGATAAGGTATTTAAATCTCCCGTGGTTATTCCAGAAGTTTTTCCTGTTCCTGGTGCTATTTCTGAAGTAATTTCCAGAGAATGGAATAATTTGGATAATTCATTTACTCCTTCTAAACGTTTTAAGCAATTATATCCTGTGCCGTCTGACAGATTAGAATTTTGGGACAAAATCCCTAAAGTTGATGGGGCTATTTCTACCCTTGCTAAACGTACTACTATTCCTACGTCAGATGGTACTTCATTTAAAGATCCTTTAGATAGGAAAATTGAATCCTTTCTAAGAAAAGCTTATCTGTGTTCAGGTAATCTTCTTAGACCTGCTATATCATTGGCTGATGTTGCTGCAGCTTCAACTTTTTGGTTGGAAACTTTAGCGCAACAAGTAACAGATCATGATTCTCATAATATTATTATTCTTCTTCAACATGCTAATAATTTTATCTGTGATGCCATTTTTGATATTATCAGAGTTGATGTTAGGTTTATGTCTCTAGCTATTTTAGCTAGAAGAGCTTTATGGCTTAAAACTTGGAATGCTGATATGTCTTCTAAATCGACTCTACTTTCCCTTTCTTTCCAGGGTAATAAATTATTTGGTTCTCAGTTGGATTCTATTATCTCAACTGTTACTGGTGGGAAAGGAACTTTTTTACCACAGGATAAAAAATCTAAGGGTAAAAACAGGGCTAATAATCGTTTTCGTTCCTTTCGTTTCAACAATGAACAAAAACCTGATCCTTCATCCTCAGGAGCAGTTTCAGTTTGGAAACCATCTCCAGTCTGGAATAAATCCAAGCCTTCTAGAAAAGCAAAGCCAGCCTCTAAGTCCACATGAAGGTGCGGCCCTCATTCCAGCTCAGCTGGTAGGGGGCAGGTTACGTTTTTTCAAAGAAATTTGGATCAATTCTGTTCACAATCTTTGGATTCAGAACATTGTTTCAGAAGGGTACAGAATTGGTTTCAAGATAAGACCTCCTGCAAAGAGATTTTTTCTTTCCCGTGTCCCAGTAAATCCAGTGAAAGCTCAAGCATTTCTGAAATGTGTTTCAGATCTAGAGTTAGCTGGAGTAATTATGCCAGTTCCAGTTCTGGAACAGGGGCTGGGGTTTTATTCGAATCTCTTCATTGTACCAAAGAAGGAGAATTCCTTCAGACCAGTTCTGGATCTAAAAATATTGAATCGTTATGTAAGGATACCAATGTTCAAAATGGTAACTGTAAGGACTATCTTGCCTTTTGTTCAGCAAGGGCATTATATGTCCACAATAGATTTACAGGATGCATATCTGCATATTCCGATTCATCCAGATCATTATCAGTTCCTGAGATTCTCTTTTCTGGACAAGCATTACCAGTTTGTGGCCCTGCCGTTTGGCCTAGCTACAGCTCCAAGAATTTTTACAAAGGTTCTCGGTGCCCTTCTGTCTGTAATCAGAGAACAGGGTATTGTGGTATTTCCTTATTTGGACGATATCTTGGTACTTGCTCAGTCTTTACATTTAGCAGAATCTCATACTAATCGACTTGTGTTGTTTCTTCAAGATCATGGTTGGAGGATCAATTCACTAAAAAGTTCATTGATTCCTCAGACAAGGGTAACCTTTCTGGGTTTCCAGATAGATTCAGTGTCCATGACTCTGTCTTTGACAGACAAGAGACGTCTAAAATTGATTTCAGCTTGTCGAAACCTTCAGTCACAATCATTCCCTTCGGTAGCCTTATGCATGGAAATTCTAGGTCTTATGACTGCTGCATCGGACACGATCCCCTTTGCTCGTTTTCACATGCGACCTCTTCAGCTCTGTATGCTGAACCAATGGTGCAGGGATTACACAAAGATATCTCAATTAATATCTTTAAAACCGATTGTACGACACTCTCTAACGTGGTGGACAGATCACCATCGTTTAATTCAGGGGGCTTCTTTTGTTCTTCCGACCTGGACTGTAATTTCAACAGATGCAAGTCTTACAGGTTGGGGAGCTGTGTGGGGTTCTCTGACGGCACAAGGAGTTTGGGAATCTCAGGAGGTGAGATTACCGATCAATATTTTGGAACTCCGTGCAATTTTCAGAGCTCTTCAGTCTTGGCCTCTTCTGAAGAGAGAATCGTTCATTTGTTTTCAGACAGACAATGTCACAACTGTGGCATACATCAATCATCAAGGAGGGACTCACAGTCCTCTGGCTATGAAAGAAGTATCTCGAATTCTGGTTTGGGCGGAATCCAGCTCCTGTCTAATCTCTGCGGTTCATATCCCAGGTATAGACAATTGGGAAGCGGATTATCTCAGTCGCCAAACGTTGCATCCGGGCGAATGGTCTCTTCACCCAGAGGTATTTCTTCAGATTGTTCAAATGTGGGAGCTTCCAGAAATAGATCTGATGGCGTCTCATCTAAACAAGAAACTTCCCAGGTATCTGTCCAGATCCCGGGATCCTCAGGCGGAAGCAGTGGATGCATTATCACTTCCTTGGAAGTATCATCCTGCCTATATCTTTCCGCCTCTAGTTCTTCTTCCAAGAGTAATCTCCAACGCTTGATTCTTTGTCAAAGAGGTTTCTCTGACTCTGTGATTAATACTATGTTACAGGCTCGTAAATCTGTATCTAGAGAGATATATTATAGAGTCTGGAAGACTTATATTTCTTGGTGTCTTTCTCATCATTTTTCTTGGCATTCTTTTAGAATTCCGAGAATTTTACAGTTTCTTCAGGATGGTTTAGATAAAGGTTTATCCGCAAGTTCTTTGAAAGGACAAATCTCTGCTCTTTCTGTTCTTTTTCACAGAAAGATTGCTAATCTTCCTGATATTCATTGTTTTGTACAAGCTTTGGTTCGTATAAAACCTGTCATTAAGTCAATTTCTCCTCCTTGGAGTTTGAATTTGGTTCTGGGGGCTCTTCAAGCTCCTCCTTTTGAACCCATGCATTCATTGGACATTAAATTACTTTCTTGGAAAGTTTTGTTCCTTTTGGCGATCTCTTCTGCCAGAAGAGTCTCTGAATTATCTGCTCTTTCTTGTGAGTCTCCTTTTCTGATTTTTCATCAGGATAAGGCGGTGTTGCGAACTTCTTTTGAATTTTTACCTAAGGTTGTGAATTCCAACAACATTAGTAGAGAAATTGTGGTTCCCTCATTATGTCCTAATCCTAAGAATTCTAAGGAGAAATCGTTGCATTCTTTGGATGTTGTTAGAGCTTTGAAATATTATGTTGAAGCTACTAAGTCTTTCCGAAAGACTTCTAGTCTATTTGTTATCTTTTCCGGTTCTAGAAAAGGCCAGAAAGCTTCTGCCATTTCTTTGGCATCTTGGTTGAAATCTTTAATTCATCATGCCTATGTCGAGTCGGGTAAAACTCCGCCTCAAAGGATTACAGCTCATTCTACTAGGTCAGTTTCTACTTCCTGGGCGTTTAGGAATGAAGCTTCGGTTGATCAGATTTGCAAAGCAGCAACCTGGTCCTCTTTGCATACTTTTACTAAATTCTACCATTTTGATGTATTTTCTTCTTCTGAAGCAGTTTTTGGTAGAAAAGTACTTCAGGCAGCGGTTTCAGTTTGAATCTTCTGTTTATGTTTTTCATTAAACTTTATTTTGGGTGTGGATTATTTTCAGCAGGAATTGGCTGTCTTTATTTTTATCCCTCCCTCTCTAGTGACTCTTGCGTGGAAAGATCCACATCTTGGGTAGTCATTATCCCATACGTCACTAGCTCATGGACTCTTGCTAATTGCATGAAAGAAAACATAATTTATGTAAGAACTTACCTGATAAATTCATTTCTTTCATATTAGAGTCCATGAGGCCTGCCCTTTTTTGTGGTGGTTATGATTTTTTTGTATAAAGCACAATTATTCCAATTCCTTATTTTATATGCTTTCGAACTTTTTTCTTATCACCCCACTTCTTGGCTATTCGTTAAACTGATTTGTGGGTGTGGTGAGGGGTGTATTTTTAGGCATTTTGAGGTTTGGGAAACTTTGCCCCTCCTGGTAGGAATGTATATCCCATACGTCACTAGCTCATGGACTCTTGCTAATATGAAAGAAATGAATTTATCAGGTAAGTTCTTACATAAATTATGTTTTTTCCCCCCGCACCTGCGTTAGGCTCCAAAAAGGGAGCGTAGAGCATAATTTACCGCCACTGCAACTCTAAATACCAGCGTTGCTTACGGACACGGCCAGCTTCAAAAACGTGCTCGTGCACAATATCCCCATAGGAAACAATGGGGCAGTTTGAGCTGAAAAAAACCTAACACCTGCAAAAAA
Organism: Bombina bombina; assembly: GCF_027579735.1. Classification (NCBI taxonomy): domain Eukaryota; kingdom Metazoa; phylum Chordata; class Amphibia; order Anura; family Bombinatoridae; genus Bombina; species Bombina bombina. The sequence goes on along the minus strand of NC_069502.1, from coordinate 144,293,260 downwards.
GCAGCGTTCAGCTCCTAACGCAGCCCCATTGTTTTCTATGGGGAAACACTTCCTAAGTCTGCACCTAACACCCTAACATGAACCTGAGTCTAAACACCCTTAACCTTACACTTATTAACCCCTAATCTGCCGCCCCCACTATCGCTGACCCCTGCATATTATTATTAACCCTTAATCTGCCGCTCCGTACACCGCCGCAAACTACATTATAGCTATGTACCCCTAATATTGCCAACCCCTATATTATAATTATTAACCCCTAATCTGCCCTCGCCGACACCTAACTTCAAGTATTAACCCCTAATCTGCCGACCGGACATCGCCGCTACTCTAATAAATCAAACGAAATAAAATAAATATTATTAAATAAATTAATCCTATTTAAAGCTAAATACTTACCTGTAAAATAAACCCTAATATAGCTACAATATAAATAATAATTATATTGTAGCTATTTTAGCATTTATATTTATTTTACAGGCAACTTTGTATTTATTTTAACTAGGTACAATAGCTATTAAATAGTTAATAACTATTTAATAGCTACCTAGTTAAAATAATTAAAAAATTACCTGTAAAATAAATCCTAGCCTAAGTTGCAATTAAACCTAACACTACACTATCAATAAATTAATTAACTAAACTACCTACAATTATCTACAATTAAATCAACTAAACTAAATTACAAAAAAAAACACTAAATTACAAAAAATAAAAAAAGCCCCCTAAAAAAATAACAAAGCCCCCCAAAATAAAAAAATGCTCTACCCTATTCTAAAATAAAAAGTTAACAGCTCTATTACCTTACCAGCCCTTAAAAGGGCCTTTTGCGGGGCATGCCCCAAAGAAAACAGCTCTTTTGCATTTAAAAAAAACATATAATACCTCCCCCCCAACATTACAACCCGCCACCACCCACATAAACCTAATCTAACCCAAACACCCCTTAAAAAACCTAACACGGTTTCAGCCAATCAGATTGAACTTGAATCTGATTGGCTGATTGAATCAGCCAATCAGATTTTTCCTACCTTAATTCCAATTGGCTGATAGAATCCTATCTGCCAATCGGAATTTGAGGGACGCCATCTTGGATGACGTCACTTAAAGGAACCTTCATTCGTCGGGAGTCGCCGGAAGAAGAGGATGGATCCGCGTCGGCTGCTTCAAGATGGTCCCGCTCCACGCCGGATGGATGAAGATAGAAGATGCCGCCTGGATGAACATGTCTACCGGTCCGGATGTCCTCTTCTTGCCAGATAGGATGAAGACTTTGGACCCTCTTCTGGACCTCTTCTTGCCGGATAGGATGAAGACTTCGGACCCTCTTCTGGACGGATCGGTGATACCCGGCGTGGTGAAGATAAGGTAGGGAGATCTTCAGGGGCTTAGTGTTAGGTTTTTTAAGGGGTGTTTGGGTTAGATTAGGGGTATGTGGGTGGTGGGTTGTAATGTTGGGGGGGTATTGTATGTTTTTTTTTAATGCAAAAGAGCTGTTTTCTTTGGGGCATGCCCCGCAAAAGGCTCTTTTAAGGGATGGTAAGGTAAAAGAGCAGATAACTTTTTATTTTAGAATAGGGTAGGGCATTTTTTTTTTATTTTGGGGGGCTTAGAGTAGGTGTAATTAGTTTAAAATTCTTGTAATCTTTTTTTATTTTTTGTAATTTAGTTTTTGTTTTTTTTTGTAATTTAGTTTAGTTGATTTAATTGTAGATAATTGTAGGTAGTTTAGTTAATTAATTTATTGATAGTGTAGTGTTAGGTTTAATTGTAACTTAGGTTAGGATTTATTTTACAGGTAATTTTGTAATTATTTTAACTTGGTAGCTATTAAATAGTTATTAACTATTTAATAGCTATTGTACCGAGTTAAAATAAATACAAAGTTTCCTGTAAAATAAAAATAAATGCTAAAATAGTTACAATATACTTATTCGTTATATTGTAGCTATATTAGGGTTTATTTTACAGGTAAGTATTTAGCTTTAAATAGGATTAATTTATTTAATAAGATTTATTTTATTTCGTTAGATTTAAATTATATTTAACTTAGGGGGGTGTTAGTGTTAGGGTTAGACTTAGCTTTAGGGGTTAATACATTTATTACAGTAGCGGCGAGGTCCGGTCAGCAGATTAGGGGTTAATAAGTGTAGGTAAGGTAGCGGCAACGTTGGGGGGGCAGATTAGGGGTTAATAAATATTATGTAGGTGTCGGCAATGTTAGGGGCAGCAGATTAGGGGTACATAGGGATAATGTAGGTTGCGGCAGTGTGCGGTCGGCAGATTAGGGGTTAAAAATGTTATTAGAGTGGCGGTGATGTGGGGGACCTCGGTTTAGGGGTACATAGCTAGTTTATCTATACTCCCAGCTCCTGAACCTATTTAGCTATGCTTTTAAACAAAGGATAACAAATAAACAAAGCAAATTAGATAATAGAAGTATAATGGAAAGTGATTTAAAACTGTATGCTCTATCTGAATCATGAATTAAAAATATTGGGGTTCATTGCCCTTTAAAGTAATTAATTATACATACATTCAAAATGTCCCTTTAATCTCTCCAAAGAATGATTTTATGTAATTGCTCACAAACAAAAGTGTGTTATGTTTTTTAACAGATTACATAAGTGAAAACAATAATTTGTCACATTTGTTTCAATCAAATAGTCCCTACATGTCACAAACTAAAACCTGGTGACATCCATTGATTTATACAAATAAATAAAGCTGGTAGATTATTCTTAATATGCAATTTATTAATGTTTATATAACTAGACAGTATGACTGATTGATATTGTTACAGGGTCGTTTTACCATAATTATTGTATTTTCTATTTAACTGACAACTTAATATAAGGAATAAAGCTTTAAACATTCTTTATTAAATGTTAATCACCTCTGAAAAACACTTCCATTGTGTTAACTGTATTTTCATAAGGGAATGAAAGAAATTAGCACACTAGAAACAATATAATTATACCGGGGGTTTTTTAGAGCAAAAAAATACTAAACACAATTTCAAAGCTTTTTCCTGTTGAATACAGTATTAAAAAAAGAGCAAAGCCTAGAGACTGTTATTCCTCAGATGTATGACCTTTCATAGCAGTTAGCCGCAAAATGATTTATTTAATTTTCTTTTGCTTCAATATCAGGAACCAGACATCTATAATTAAATTATTTGTCCAATGCAATCCTTGATGAATACATTTTAACAGCACATGTAACTGCGGGATTGTTGATATTATATATGATGTCTGCTTAATGTCATGGGTTATTCTTAAACTTGGAGCCAAAATCTTTCAAACTATTAGTGTTAAATCTAACAGCTGCTATCCAATGTATTCTGCTCTCTGTTCACTACATAACACCTTATTTTGAAATGTTTATTAAATTGTATATATAATATTCTTCAGTTTGGCTTCCTGAAGGTTCCTGTGATTAAATTAGATGTTCTACTGGTTAGGAAAATAAAACTGATAAACGAAGAAAAAAAAATATCTATTAAACATGACATGGCTACTTATTAATTAAGTTGTTTTGTAACAAAAACAACATTTCTATCATACATGTTAAAATATTTTTGTATATAAAAGTTAAAGTTGTTTATGTTGATTTTGAAGCTAACAGGAAGTGTAACTGGTCCTTAAGAACTTAATGCTCTCCATATTCAAGGTCATTGAAATCCATTGAAATCCATCAGTAGATGTTTTTCTGATTAATTTCAAAGTTCTCCTGTATCATGTGACAGCCATACGCCAATCACATAATCATATACAAATCTACTTTTGCACATGCTCAATAGGAGATGATGCCTCAGAAAGTATGCACATAAAAAGATTGGGAATACATTTTAAAGATTTTTTTTTTTTTTTTTTATTAAATATTTTTTTATTATATACATAGGTTATCACAACTCTTTCAAACGTTACAAATATCGAGTAAACACAGAAATCACAAGAATGGTATCTCGCATTACATTGAAATGACATAGATATTGCATAATACAACCAGGTTTTCACCTCCATTCCTAGCAGATCTAAAGGTCAAACTATACCTGAGTGGGAGGTGAAATGAGGAGTGAGTAGGAGCGTTTACAGGTTAGGAGAGTCGTTGTCAGTTGGTAGGTTTAAGGTTTTGGCATTTTTTTTCCGCCTTTTGATCTGCTTTATAAAAGCGGAATTACGCTAGTAGTCGGTTGCTATGTCGGTATTGCCTGTATAAGCAGTTAAGCGGATGCGAGGGGCCAACAAGGGCCACCGCTCCAAGGGAGTGAAATCAAGATTCAGTCATCCTTGCGCTGTTGCGGGCTAAAGTACCCCCTTTGAGGGGGGAGAGGATATTAGATGAGGGGGGGGCTCATTGAGTGGAGGGGGGTGGGGGGGGGGAAGGGTGGACAGACCGTCCTGGACCCGTATCGGGGGCCAGTGACACTAGGGGGCAGGGAAACCTAAGATTTAGCTCTGAGGCTCTGTAGGTAAGCTTCCCAGGGTTCCCAGACAAGACAAAAAGTTTCCGACTTGCGCCGGATTCTGTAGACAAAGTCTTCCATGGACTTGACATAATTCAGGTATTCCATTACACTCTGCCATTTTGGAGGGTGCACTTTTTTCCAGTTCCTGGCAATTGCCATTTTAACTGAGGTGAGTATATATATAAGAAGGGTTCTCTGGTGCGGAGGCACTTTCTCTAAGCCCAAGTGTAGGAGAGCTATTCCGGGGTCCTTTATCTCTGGAAGACCCATCAAGCAACAGATCTTACTGGTCTTACCCCAGAGTGCCTTTAGGTTGGGACAAGTCCACCAGGTGTGTAGTGGGGTGCCAATGCCACCACAGTTTCTCCAACAGGAGGGGGAGTGATTAGGATAGAGGGTCTGCAGTCTGGTTGGGACCAGATGCCACCTAGTGAGCATTTTAAAGTAGAGCTCGTACATCGTGGTGCAATGTAAGGCCGCCTTGGTCTTGGCGATGGCCAATGTTCATTTCTTAGGGGAGTATACCGTTTGTAGTTCTGCCTCCCAGGAGAGCATGTGTCTCGTCTTAGGAATTGTGGGGGGGAACCAGTAGGCATCGATAGTGTGCCGTGAGGGGTTTATAGGTCTGGAGGCCCGTTTTCCATCGAGCTTCCCAAGCCGTAAGAGGCCGTGGGGCATCTCTCATGAACCCCCAGGCTTTTAGTAGGGATCTTAATCTTAGAAGTTCAAACTCCAATTGCCTCGGGACCTCAAAGTTCGCCACCATCTCGTCTTGCGTTAGAAGCCGATCTTCTACATAGAAGTCACCTACTGTCAAAATTCCGATCTGCCGCCACCAGTTCAGTCTCATATTGGGGAGGGTCTGAAGTATGGGGAGTACAGGTTGGATAGGAGAAGGATGGGGGGCGATCTGAGTGTGGTGTCGTAATTTATACCATAGCATTTGGCATCCTCTAACAATTGAGTTAGAGATGGTGTGTACGGTAGCAAGATGCGGGGGGAACCACAGCAAATCAGATAGATCTATATAGGCAGGCAATGATGCCTGTTCCAGGTCCCTCCATCTCGTGGGAGGGAGGTCTCGTCCCCAAGCTGAGACATGAGAGATCATTGCCGCCTCATAGTACATCTTCACGCTTGGCAATCCCAGCCCTCCCTGATCTAGGGGGGACTGTAAGATTGAGGCCACGACTCTGGGTTTCTTGTTGTTCCAGACATATCTATTAAAAAGGGTCTGAAAATTTTTCAGAAGTTTATCTGGGACTGGGAGGGGAATACATCGCATAATGTACGTTAGCTTGGATAGCAGCATCATTTTTAGGGCTGCAATTCTACCCATCCAGGAGAGTTCGTCATATTTCTTTGCTCTCAGGTGTTTGTCAACTGCCTTCAACAAGGTGTGGTAGTTCTCATGGAGGACCGTCTCCTTGTCATGAGACAAGAAGACCCCAAGGTGCCGGATACCTCTGGTAGACCATTTGAAGGAGTATTGCTGTCGCAAAGTTCTCTGTTCTTGAAGGTCTAGATGAATCGAGAACGCCTCCGTCTTGGCTACATTTATTTTGTAGTTAGAGAGTATACCGAATCTTTCAATAAGAGCCATCAGCGGTGGGAGCGATAAGGTCGGTTCGGCAATGAAAAGTGTAAGATCATCAGCGAATAATGCCACCTTTTGTACTGAATCATGCAGTAACAGACCCTGGATTTGGGTGTCCTGCCTAATGGCTTCCGCTAATGGCTCCATAACCATCGCAAAAAGGAGCGGCGACAGGGGGCATCCCTGCCTCGTTCCATTCCGTATGTGTATCTTAGGGGAGCAAAAACCTAACCCCTTGACCACCGCTGTGGGAAGGGTATATAGGGCCTCAACTGCCCTACAGAATGAGAGCGGGATCCCAAATGTTCTCAGAGTCTCAAACATATATTCCCATCTCACCCTGTCGAAGGCCTTTTCGGCATCTAATGACAGGGTGAGAAGGGGCAGGCACATATCGTGTGATTCAGCGAAGATGTTCAGCAGTCTACGGGTATTGTCAGAGCCCTGTCTGCCTTGAACAAATCTGACTTGGTCTAGATGGATTATAGAAGGGAGGTGTTTCCCTAGTCTTGTCGCAAGAACTTTAGAATATATCTTGATGTCCACATTGATAAGGGAAATAGGTCTGTAGCTCCCGCATTCCTTGGGGTCCTTCCCTTCTTTAGGGATGGTCATAATAGTAGCCTCCAAGAATTCCCCTAACATCTGGCCTCCTTTAGCCACATCGTTAAACAGTCGGAGTAGAAGAGGAGAAAGAAGAGACACAAAGGTTCTGTAGAAGAGGGTGGAGAAGCCATCCGGACCAGGGGCCTTGTGAGGTTTAAGGGACAGGAAGGCCGCCTTCACTTCCTCTAAGGTGAATGGTCTATCAAGGTCTGCAGCAGACTCCTCACTCAGCTGTGGTAGACGCAACTTGGTTAAGAATTGCCCCAACTCCCCACCACTCACCGGTGGGTCATTAGAACCGCTGTCTAGATCATAAAGGGCCGCATAATAGTCTGAGAAGGCTTGACCAATCTCCCTAGGAGAGCAGACCATGCCACGGCCAGAAGTGATGGCCGGGATCCTACTGGCAACCACCCTATTACGAAGTTTGCGGGCCAAAAGCCTATCGGCTTTGTTCCCTTTACTGTAGTATATTTGTTTTAATTTGAATAGGTTGGCTTGCACTTTTAAAAGCTCTCGTTTGTTGATCTCAGACCTTATTGCACCCACCTGGGTGGCAAGAGCGGGGTCCGGGGCTTTTTTGTTGGCCTTCTCTAGGAGTCTTAGTTCGGCATACAGTTTCGATAAGGGAATCTTATGAGCCGCTTTCCATTGGGCCTTTTTCTTTATGAAATGACCTCTCAGGTACGCTTTGAGGGTGGCCCAGACTATTTCAAGACTCGTATCTCCAGTGTCATTGTGTGTTAAGAAATCTAGGATGATTTCATTTAGGAGTGGAATCTCTGTTTCCGCGAGACACTGGTCTGGAAGTTTCCAGGACGGCCTACAGTCAGGGGACTGTAAGGCTAAGAGTTGGGCACTAACCATATCATGGTCTGACCACGGACAGGGCCTGATCTTTGACACAGCAAATTTGTCAAGTGTCCATGAGTCGCAGAGCAGATAATCCAACCGAGAGTATGAATTATGGGGCACCGAGTGGTGTGTGTAGTCTAGTTCGGTCGGAGCTAAGCATCTCCAGACATCAAACAGTCCAAATTGATACATTAGCCTACGAAAGGCCATTGACAGTGAAATTAGGTTACGGTCAGTTGGGTGGTTTGTGTTTTTTTTCTTGTCTAGCACTGGGTTCCAGACCAGATTCAGATCGCCCCCCACCAAGAGATGTCCTCTCTTGATTGGATCTAGCTTGTTCAAGAATTTTCGGAGAAAGGGGATCTGTCCCGTATTCTGGGCATAGATGGATGCCAACGTGTAGAGGGCTCCATTCAGGACACAAACTAGAATAAGGAACCTACCCTCAGGGTCTCGTTCAATATGGTCTATCTTACAACTGACATCACGATGGATCATTATGGCAACTCCTCTTTTTTTTTTCGTATAGGAGGCAGTTTCACAGATCGGATATAAAGGGGAACTCCTGGGCTGTTTAGAGCCCCTTTCCCAGTGGGTCTCCTGCAAAAACATTAAGTGTATTTTGTGGGCGAATAGGTAGTTATACAGGAGACTCCTTTTAGTAGGCGAGTTAAGTCCCTGGACGTTCAGGGTGGCAGCCAAGACAGGAGCCATGTTATGAGCGGGCTCCTTCTGGGTAACAAATGAGGACCTCAGTTGCGGGTAAGGGGAAAGGTTTTAGGGCGGGTGGCGCAGGTAAGTGGGGACGGGGGGATATGGGTGGGAAAAGGAGGGAGGCGGGTGTTGGAGCACTTCAGGCCACGAGCAGGATGTCCTGAGGTTCAAGCGCTACTAGCGTATGTCGATGTGTATATAAACACTATCACAATGAGTGATCTCACAACTAACAGTTGGAGAGCACAACTATAGATGTGTGGGGGGGGAGAGGCCAGCAGAGATAGCCGAGCCCCAGTCAGTCAGTTTAAAACGTGCAAGAATAGGGAGAGAGAGAGAGAGAGAGAGGGAAAGAGAGAGAAAGAGAAAACCCTTCCCCCCCCTCTCTCCCGCCCCCAGTCACTATTGTAATTTTCTCGCTATAAGCGAGGGTCTTATATTATATTACTGTAATGGGTGCATATCGTTATCTCTGGTATAAGGCTAAGAGAAAAATTGGGGTACGGGAAGTCTAATCTCAGGTCTGCAAGAATGAAGATTGGGGGAGAGAATGGAAGACTAGTGTGTTAGTCTGTATTTATGGTTCTCTGTCTATAATGTCTCCTCAAGGGAGGTAATGTGCATACAAGGTGCTCTTGTGGGGGAAGGTATTCCAGGCCCCAAGTTTCTGTTATTATGAACAGAGGTATTAGGATGAACAGCCCAAAGCAATAAAAAGAAAAACGACAATAAACAACATCAACATCCTTATAAACAGACAATATATGATGGCCATCGTCAGTTCGCAGGGGCTAAGCTTGGGAGGGGTGTCGATCTTGTACCTTGGAGCTAATATCTCATGTAAGTCTGACGGCCACCAAGTTGAGAACTAATCTAATTCCTGGTTGATCAGGTACAAGTGGGGGGGACTGTTAGTATAAATGGTATGAGATCAACACAGTCGATGGGGCATATATTGAAGGTGTTTATGAATAGCTATAAATGGTGTACTTAACATTAGGGATATTGGTCGCAAGTGGGGATTAAAAAGTGTGCAACTCCTGACGATAGCCATCTAACCTTTGTGAGGTATATACATAAATATCAGTCAGAACAGCAACAACGTGGGGACCTGGTGGTCGCCAGGTTGAAGACTCTGGGCAGATATTGGTTTTTGTACATTTTATATAACTTGAGGTACATACATAAATACCAGTAAAAACATCAACAGAGTAAACAGTAACAACATGGATACAAATAACATCACATAATGATGACCATCAGCCCAAAAGAACCAATTTAGGGATTATATAGTTCTGGGAACTCAGGCTGTTATTTAATGGGAGATGAATGCCAAATAGGTGTTCAAGGGACCCCAACTCCTGCCTATCCCAGTAAGGAGAAAGACGGCTACTTCAGTAGTTGTAGTTTAGAGGGGCAAGGGTATTCAAACATGTGTATTCTTTTTTATTCTAGGTGGTATGCTACCCAAGGCGGGGGTGTAAAGCTATTTACTGTACACGTTACCTCTTAGTTATTTCTCTTAACTGAAGATTAAGGCAAGCGCGACTCTGGATGGTGCACACCTAAGCATTGGGGTAAAAAGGGGTGGGGATTCACTCTCTTACGTAGCACTCATTTATCTAGAGGGAGTAGGCAGTCTAGAGTGGGAGTGTAGAGCTGTTGTTAATGTACTCTACTACCGTGGGATATCCCTTTAGTATAGTTAGGGCATGTGCCTCACTAAGCAGTGGTCATCTAAGAAAAGTGCTAGAACATAGTAAGCCACAGGTTACAACATCGCTTGACTGGCCTTAATGAGTTAGATAAGTACAATTTACGAATAATTACAGGCACAAGGAGGTAGAGTAAGAAAGGGAGGGAAAAAGAAGGAAGAGAAGAAGAGTAGTGTAAAAAAGAAAAAGAAAAGAGAACAGGAAGGGAGTGGAGGGGAGGCGAGGAGAAGAGATAGCCAGAGAACATTAATGTAAATAAGAGAAAACATCCATTATGTCTTAGCAGTCTCACCAATCTTCGTGTACCCTCGGTACACACGAGTCAGTCCCTGTAGTAGTAAAGAGTCTCTCAATTATAAGTCCCCAGTTGGGGAGATAACTATATGCACATCAGAGCAATGACCAGGATGGAGTATCTCACAAGGGAGTGTCTCTAGTCTTAGATATTGAGGTATTCCTCTGGTCACTGCTGGGTCTCTGTGGAAGGGAGCCCCACTCAGGGGCTGATGCTCTCAGGCCTCTACCAGGTACGATTGCTTGGGGTGGTATCAGTGGGTCTTGTGGCAGTAGGCTCCATCTTTGGAGTAATTCCCTTGCCTGTTGAGGTGAGGATGCCGCATATTGTTGCCCATCTTTATTGATGTAGAGCTTAACAGGGAAGCCCCACCTGTATTTAATGCCCTTGTCTCTCAAGATTTTAGTGTAGGATTGGTAATGTCTTCTTATCTGGAGAGTGTGGGGAGAGAGATCTTGAAATACCTGAATGTCAGCATACTGCTCCGGGAGTGACTTGTCCCCTGCCAGGGCTCTCAGAAGTTTCTCTCGAAAAGTGTAATAATGTAGCCGGGCGACAACATCTCTTGGTTTATCGCCCTCAGCCGTCCTCGGCCTCAGGGCTCTATGGGCTCTATCGAGGAGCATCTCTTTCTCAATCTCTGGACCTAGGACTGCAACAAAAAAGTCTTGGAGGAATTTTTCAAGCTCCTGTGGGGGCACAGATTCAGGGATACCTTTCACCCTAATATTGTTGCGGCGAGTCCTATCCTCAAGGTCTGCAAGTTTGAGCTCGAGGTCAGTGATCTGCTCTGCCAGACTCTGCGAGTAATCTAAGAGATTGCCGTGGTCTACCCTGAGATCTTCCTGCTTGCGTTCCAGCGCATCTGTTCTTTCTCCTATAAGGGCTATGTCCCTTTTCAGATCAGCATGTCCCTTATCAAACTTCTTGGAGAGGGAGTCGTGATGCGAGGCCAGGAGCGACCTGATAGAGTCCATTAAGTTGTTATCAGTGTCAGCATCTTGGTGTTGTAGACGGCCTGTGGCCTGGGATAGTGTTGTTCTGATGCGAGCATCGTTAAGGCTGCTTGTGTCTGAGGCATCCTCTTCCGAGCCAGATTGTTGTCTGGATGTGTGTTGGCTAAAATGGTCTGCCACTGTTCTCTTCAGAGTTTTGTGGGAATTTTGTTTTCTTTTAAAGGATTGTGGCATCTTGTGCTTTTGCAATTGTAGTGGCATGAGATATAGAAGGCAAATAGTGGGAAAAGGAAAAGACTGTTTTGCACTATAAAGAAATCTGCTTCAGGGCTGACTGGGGCTATGGCATCAGTGCATAAAGCTAGCACATTGTTTACACAGTTCCTGGCATCACATATAAATTGAGGCTGAGCTAGTTGATAGTTGTGCCGTGAGGCCTGGGAGCTGAGGTGGTTTTCACTAAGGTGTGTATTCTAGTCTAGTCTCTCCCCTGGGGGGTTGTCCCCTTAGGACGATGTGGGAGAAGGTATAGGGGTATGACCCGCAGGCAATCAGGGCCGGCGGGAAAGGGAGGGGAGAGACCTGTGAGAGAGCTGTAGTTAAAAATTAAATCTGCACCCCTACTATCCTCCTGGGGTGTTAACACAGCGCGCTCAAGCTTTAGGGTGCTGAGGCTTCAGTCTGGAATGAGAAGACAGTGGTCTAGGGCAGGCCTGGAGGTCTCTTGTTGAGTACTAATTAGAATATGTGGGGAAGAATGAAAGTGAAGCTTCCCTAAGTGACTGCACTCTTAACTGCTTTATGTAGTTCAACCGATGAACAGCAGGGCCCCAATGTGTAGGTGTGGTATCACGTAGAATAAGGAGGCCTCTACCCCACATGAAGCAAATATGGAGATTCAGAAAAATTAGCAGTGTTAGACTGAAGGTATTTATGAAGGGTGATTCAGCTATCTTATTTGGGCTCTGCAATGCAGATCACGATCAAGTTACAATGTCCAGAATGAGCCCCTGGAAGCAAGCTGACCCTTGCACTGTTTCCCCCAATTAAGTTTATGCAATCAGGAAAAGTCTTACCCCTACTGACAATGAAACTGGGCCTCCACGTCCCTCCGGTATGCACTGTGACCCCAGACCAGACCGGGATGAAGTGAGTTGGTAAGTCTGTCCCAGCTGAGGCTTCCAAGTATTGCGGTAGGACTTAGAGATAGAGAGGTGAGTCCGTGTAGTGACCGCTGGCTTGGGCTGGGCTCCTGCTATGAAGGCGGCTCCTCTAAGATGGCTCTCTCCGGGATGACAGCCAATATCGCTCCCTCCTCTAAGCGGTGGCTGACAGGCAGCCGTGCTCACCAGGTGGTGTGCTGAAGCGAGTAGGTAAGGCTCAGGAATATTAATACAGACAGGGCTTGCAGAGACCGGGAGAGTGTACACACTTGCTTAATGGCTCCCACGCGGTCCTCCATATCAGGACCGGAAGTTCAGTACTCCCTCAGCTCAGTGCCGTTGCGTGTCCGGAATGTCAAAGCAAAGTCTATAAAATGGCACTTTTAGCGAGTGTGTAGTTCCCCAAAAGTAAGGGGAGATGTTCTCCTAGGGGTTGGGAAAAGGATAAAGCAGGAATAGTGGCACAAAAATAAAGAAAAATTAGTAAAATAAAACTCGGTCTGCAGAGCTCCAGGATAGTGCGACCTCCATGCAGCGTGGCAAACTCCGCCCCCCCCCCCCCCGATTTTTTTTTTTATTGCATGTATTATCTGAATCATTAAAGTTTAATTTTTAATTCTTGTTCCTTTAATAAGCAATTGGACTGAAATGTATGATGCTGCTATAGCACATATCCATAAAAAACTTATTTAAGGAATTTACAAGCATCAACTCTCTATAGGTTAAATACAACCAGATGTCTTTCAAAATGTCTAAATTTCATGTATCAACTGTTTTCTCTAGAGAAGCTTTTTCAGAATGAAGCTCATGAAATCTGATTATAATTTACCATAATTATATACTTAGACATTCAAACATTTTGCAAACAGAAAATTGTTGGAAAATACATTATATTTAATATTTAGTATCAAACTAAATGGATTAGAAACTAAATGTTTGATTTAAAATCAGTTTATATCATGGCATATACTTGTAAACCATGAATATTAAGTTTATAATCACTTAATCACTCAATTTTATAATCACTTTAACAAAGGTGCAGCAAGTGATATAGCAGATTATAAAGAGAAAAGGTATGCCAATGTTTACTTAAAGGGACAGTATACTGTCAAATTGTTTTTCTCTTAATGCATTTCTTAATGCATTTCCATTGAATTGATATACCAGCTGCAGAGTATAAAATGTATGAGAAATTGCATTTTCAGGTTTATTTGTGCATATAAATAACTGATTTGTGCTTTGAAACCACAACCTATTAAAATGGGTTGTGCTTTTAGGTAAAATCAAATCTCTTCACACACATACCTCCTTATCTTATATCTGTTTGTAGACCAAACCCAATACTTAGAGTAAACAATAATAAATTAAATTGTATTACATATCTCTGCTACACCCCACTGACAGTTCAATTTCTTTTGCTGGCCTGTTTACATAGCTTGTCAATAGCCTATACTTAAAGGGATAGTAAACTCCAAATTAAACTTTCATGATTAAGATGCATGTAATTTTAAACAACTTTCTAATTTACGTTTATCATCAAATTTGCTTTGTTCTCTTGCTATTCTTAGTTGAAAGCTAAACCTAGGTAGCCTCATATGCTAATTTCCAATCCCTTGAAGGCCACCTCTTATATGAATGCATTTGACAGTTTTTCACAGCGTTAGTTCATGTGTTTCAGATAAATAACATTGTGCTCACGCACGTGGAGTTATTTAAGAGTCATCACTATTTGCCTGAAATGCAAGTTTGTCAAAAGATCTGAGATAAGGAGGCACTCTGCAGAAGTTTAGATACAAGGTAATTACAGAGGTAAAAAGTATATTTCTATAACAGTGTTGGGTATGAAAAACTGTGAAATAGTAAATAAATGGATTATCTATCTTTATAAACAATAAACATTTTGGTGTTTACTATACCTTTAAGTATTGAAACTTTCAATTTAGGTTGGGATACTACAGGCTAAATCAGCTATTTCAAATTCCGAAATAAGTGTAAAGGAGCTACTTGTAAAACAATTTAATACACTCCAGTAGGTAAAATGGATCATTGGTAATGAAATAGGGGAGAATACATTTGGGTTAACTGTACCTTTAATAAAAAATATTAATTGATGAAAAAAAATGAACATAAATGAAAACAGTCTTTATATTGCATTTTAACATTTTAAATAAATTTTAGCTTTCTTCAACATTATCCATATTTTTCTGGCACTCCTTGTTAAACCTCAGCATATAAATTTAATATTTTAGACACTGACTGACAGAGGTCTGTTTTATGCTTTATTTTACATGCATTTCTTTATATTATGTCCAACGTGTGAATATAATCTGTCATATCTTTATGCAACTTATCTGCACAAATATCTAAAGCTGGTTTTGTGTAGAATATCTGTGTTTATCAGAATTTATAGGGACAGCCTACACCAGAATTTTTATTGTTTAAAAAGATAATCTCTTTATTACCCATTCCTCAGTTTTGCATAACCAACACAGTTATATTAATACACTTTTTACCTCTGTGATTACCTTGTATCTAAGCCTCTGCAGACTGCTCCCTTATCTCAGCGCTTTTTACAGACATGATGTTTAGCCAATCAGTGCAGACTCCTAAATAACTCCACAGACGTGAGCAGAATGTTATCTGTAAGGCACACATGAACTAGCACTATCTAACTGTGAAAAACGTTCAAAATGCTCTGAGCTAAGAGGTGGTTTTTAACGGTTTAGAAATGAGTTTGAGCCTAGCTAGCTTTAGCTTTTCAAAAATACCACCAAGTGAACAAAGCAAATTTAATGAAAAAGTCAATTGGAAAGTTGTTTAAAATTGCATGCCCTATATGAATCATGAAAGTTTAATTTTGTCTAGACTGTCCCTTTAATATTATGTTTATAAGCTTATATATAAAATTAATCAAAATCATACTTTAGTTATGAAAGATTTATTATGTAAAATATGGTACATCATATATTTTTTTTTTAAAAATCCACTTTTAGAAATTATGAGAAAATGTTTGAAAAAAAGAAGACACGTCACAGTAAACATGTGGTTGTTATTTTTTTTAATGTGTTATCATTTTTCATTGTGACATTGAAGCCATTATATAGTGGGGTGAGAGCACTGTACATTGTACGATTTAATATAAAATGAGAGCTACCACTTCTTGCCAGAGGAAACGTGATTCAGAAAAAATTTGAGGGTGACTGCAAGGTGATGTGCCACAGTGAACCAGAAGCTATTGAAACTTTAACCATCCTTTCTGGATAATATAATACTTGGCAGCAAATGACTTAAAAAGAACTTAGAAACATTAGTTTCTTCACCCAAGAGAGTTAAGCATCGACTTTGCTTTTCATTGCTGCCAGTTATTTAACACATCTTCTCTATAACCACATGCGTTTATAAACAATGCATAATATCAAGGCATGCTTTAAAAAAAATAGTGGAGTGGACTGAAATTAAATTGTGTTACAAGTAAATTAAAAAAAGAATAAATACAAAGAATAATTGTAATGACGTACACATGCAAATTACCCATTTAACCTTAATTTATTTACACTAAAATATAAAATAAATTCTAATTATAACACTTCTCTGTTAAATTTAAGGCAACTTCACGTAGCATATATGTACAATTAATTTATATTTTTTATTTTATTTTTGGATTGGTATTGAAAATAATTGTAACATCAATTATTTCATAGCAGCTCCATGCTTATGACAGGATCATGGTCAAATCAATTATTATTTAGTGACAACATACATTTTGCTCTTGCTAAATAATAGCAAATCCTTACAATTGGAAGAAATTACCACCCTAGTAATCCTTTGATCGTTTATAAGTACCAGCTTTATTGAATAATTAAACGTCAACCACTACATCATAATAGAACCTAATAATAAAACCTGAAACTTAATTAACCTTTCTATTTCTCCATTGTATGTAACAGCGACTCTAGGTAGTAGAAGACCTAGCTGTGAACCCACCTATCAAATACCTAACTGTAACCTGTCCAATGTTATTAGCCCTAACCAAACCCGCCTTAACTCCAACAGAAACCCCAGTTCATTAGTCATTCTTTCCATATACATCCCTTCCTAAAATATATATGTAGTACCACTGCAAAATTTATACTTATACTTTATACACAACAATATACTACGTAAAACACAAGGACTTCCCAAACACAATCAACCCTATCCATCACAATACCCTACTAACACTCTATGGCTACCATTAAATTCCCTACCTCAAAAAAACAATAATAGCCAAAGGCTATTCATAAAAGATATTCTCACCTATGTACAAATGAGCCCTTCTTTTTATGTGATTTTCCCTACATTTTCAAATCCACTACCCCAACAGGCAAATGCCCCCTCTCCAAGCGCAGTAAAAAAGGAAAATATTCCAACCTTCCTGAATGTAATGTCCACACCTAATTGTTATTCTGACTTATTTTGACCACAGCAACAATGTCAGCTTACAGCTTTTCTAGGTTACAGAATATGGTATCTGGTGTTCCATCTAATGTAAAGTTTTTAACAGTAAAAAGGGTTCACTTGAAAATTGAACCCTCACTCTTTCCTAATTGGTAAATCAGTAATCCGTTTTGACAGTGATAACTCTTTTTTTTTTTAAGATTTTTTTCTATAGACCTTTTTACAGTGAAAAGACGGAAAAGAAAAAAATCACATATGCGAAAAACATAATGCAAAAAAATGACCCATCTCTTATTCAGGGATGCAGCCCTTTAACAAAAATATGCATAGACATCCTATTACATAATACATCTCTAGCAGTTTCTTCCAGACCTTGTAGGTTAATCCCTAGCTTGCTTATAGTCATACTTTAATCCGTCGTCTGGTGTGAATCTATGGATTAAATCTCTTTAAATAATAACCTTAGTCCTACATCCTTTAATAAAAAACAACAACAACAAAAAAAGAACCCCCCCCCCTGCCTCTCTCAACAAACTTTCTTTATGTAAATGCCACATCCTAAGTATTTATTACTACGGACGTACCCAACCCCATTCTTGGGGGAGAACGTTTTTCAATATGAGTAACATGAATACAGGAGAATTTTGTAGGGGTAATATGAATTGTTTTTGTGCAGTTAATGACCTTTCCCTGATTAGTTTTAACCATTTTGAGAAGACTGTAAGTCTCTTTTCTGAATATGGTTTAATATTAAATAACTCAATCGTCATCTGTGTATTCATATGATTTATAAACTCCTTTAAACTTGGTTCTTCAGAAGATTTCCACTTTTTAAGTATTATATAGCGAGCTACCAAGATAGCCAAGTTTATAAGGAGTTTATCTGGTTTATAATCGCCTTCATCGTATAACAAGAAAACGTTAACTGTAGTCAGGGATATTCTGGTCCGTATAAGTTTATTGAGCCAAAAATTTACTTTGCCCCAAAACTGTATGATCTTCGAGCAAAACCAGAGACAGTGCCTAATGTCAGCTTTCTCAGCTCTACATTTATAGCATTTACAATGCAATGCCATATGATATCTGCCCATTTATTAATTTTATTAGGGGTTAAGTAATAATTATTCAATAATTTGTATTGTGACTCTGAGTCTCCAGCTGCAAACGTAGCGGATTCCAAGTTAATAAGACATTTTTTAAACTCTTGTATCTGTATCTGCAAGAAAAAGCTTATTCATATAAATTGTAATATTTTCAACTTGCGTTATCCCAGACTTAGCGCATAACATATTGTACCATATTGAGATTGATCTCTTCCCTGCTTTATACAATTTCAGACCAGATTCTATCTCTTTCCATTCCCACTCTGTCCCGAATAATTGGCATAATTGATGGAAGTAACTCCTGCTCTGTAAATAAGCATAAACGTTTTTTGACTGCAATTGGAACTTGTTAACTATTTCTAAAAAAGATTGTATGTATATTGTACCTTCTTGCTTAAGCTGGAACCAACTCCTTAACCCTTTCTCTTTCCATACTTTATATACCGGGTCATATAGGCCCGGCAAAAACTCAGGCATGCCTATTATAGGGCAATATTTTGAAATATGATATTGCCGCCAAGTTATACATTTTAAGGCAAGGAAGTGCCAAGCCCCCATCTTTTCTACACTGGAACAGCTTATTCATTACCAGCCGAGATTTACCATTATTCCATAAAAATTGAGTTATTATTTTATTGTACTTATGTAAATCTGCCTTTACTATAAATAGGGGCAAGTTTTGTAATATGAACAAGAATTTAGGAAAAATTATTGCTTTAATTACCATTATCTTTGCTGACAATGACAGTTTGTACATACTCCATTTTGCTAGCTCCTGAGGCAATTTTTAAAATAAATTTTCATAGTTGATTTTATACCAGTCATTCGGGTTTTTACAAATAGTTATACCTAAGTATTTTAGCTGTTGTACCTCTTGGAATCCATGTTTAACATAACTCTTGTTATTTTTTTGCATCCAGAGTATCTCTGATTTTTTCATGTTCATTCTATAACCAGAAAATTTACTATAAGCTCCTATTATATTTAGAAATTTCGGTATACTTTCTACAGTGCTATATAAAAACAATATTAAGTCGTCCGCATATAATGACATTTTTATATTGTATTTGCCAATTCGGATACCTGTTAATTCTTGTCTTAGAAGAATTGCCAAAGGTTTGAGGGAAATGTTGAATAAAAGTGGCGATAGTGGACAACCTTGTCTCGTCCCTCTATAGAGTGTTATATATTGGGATAATTCTGTATTCACTAAGACCTAGATTTGGAGTTTGGCGGTAGCCATGAAAACCAGCGTTAGAGGCTCCTAACGCTGGTTTTAGGCTACCGCCGGTATTTAGAGTCACTCAAAATAGGGTCTAACGCTCACTTTTCAGCCGCGACTTTTCCATACCGCAGATCCCCTTACGTCAATTGCGTATCCTATCTTTTCAATGGGATCTTCCTAACTCTGGTATTTAGAGTCGTTTCTGAAGTGAGCGTTAGACATCTAACGACAAAACTCCAGCCGCAGGAAAAAAGTCAGTAGTTAAGAGCTTTCTGGGCTAACGCCGGTTCATAAAGCTCTTAACTACTGTGCTCTAAAGTACACTAACACCCATAAACTACCTATGTACCCCTAAACCGAGGTCCCCCCACATCGCCGCCACTCGATTAAATTTTTTTAACCCCTAATCTGCCGACCGCCACCTACGTTATCCTTATGTACCCCTAATCTGCTGCCCCTAACACCGCCGACCCCTGTATTATATTTATTAACCCCTAATCTGCCCCCCACAACGTCGCCTCCACCTGCCTACACTTATTAACCCCTAATCTGCCGAGCGGACCTGAGCGCTACTATAATAAAGTTATTAACCCCTAATCCGCCTCACTAACCCTATAATAAATAGTATTAACCCCTAATCTGCCCTCCCTAACATCGCCGACACCTAACTTCAATTATTAACCCCTAATCTGCCGACCGGAGCTCACCGCTATTCTAATAAATGTATTAACCCCTAAAGCTAAGTCTAACCCTAACACTAACACCCCCCTAAGTTAAATATAATTTAAATCTAACGAAATTAATTAACTCTTATTAAATAAATTATTCCTATTTAAAGCTAAATACTTACCTGTAAAATAAATCCTAATATAGCTACAATATAAATTATATTTATATTATAGCTATTTTAGGATTTATATTTATTTTACAGGTAACTTTGTATTTATTTTAACCAGGTACAATAGCTATTAAATAGTTAAGAGCTATTTAATAGCTAAAATAGTTAAAATAATTACAAATTTACCTGTAAAAGAAATCCTAACCTAAGTTACAAATAAACCTAACTCTACACTATCAATAAATTAATTAAATAAACTACCTACAATTACCTACAATTAACCTAACACTACACTATCAATAAATTAATTAAATACAATTGCTACAAATAAATACAATTAAATAAACTAGCTAAAGTACAAAAAATAAAAAAGAACTAAGTTACAAAAAATAAAAAAATATTTACAAACATAATAAAAATATTACAACAATTTTAAACTAATTACACCTACTCTAAGCCCCCTAATAAAATAACAAAGCCCCCCAAAATAAAAAAATGCCCTACCCTATTCTAAATTACTACAGTTCAAAGCTCTTTTACCTTACCAGCCCTGAACAGGGCCCTTTGCGGGGCATGCCCCAAGAAATACAGCTCTTTTGCCTGTAAAAAAAAACATACAATACCCAAGCCCCCCAACATTACAACCCACCACCCACATACCCCTAATCTAACCCAAACCCCCCTTAAATAAACCTAACACTAAGCCCCTGAAGATCATCCTACCTTGTCTTCACCATACCAGGTTCACCGATCGGTCCAGAAGAGCTCCTCCGATGTCCTGATCCAAGCTCAAGCGGGGGGCTGAAGAGGTCCATGATCCGGCTGAAGTCTTCATCCAAGCGGGGCAGAAGAGTTCTTCCATCCGATTGAAGTCTTCATACAAGCGGCATCCATCCGGAGCGAAGCGGCAGCATCCTGAAGACCTCCACTGCGGAACATCCATCCTGGCCGACGACTGAACGACGAATGACGGTTCCTTTAAATTACGTCATCCAAGATGGCGTCCCTCGAATTCCGATTGGCTGATAGGATTCTATCAGCCAATCGGAATTAAGGTAGGAATATTCTGATTGGCTGATGGAATCAGCCAATCAGAATCAAGTTCAATCCGATTGGCTGATCCAATCAGCCAATTAGATTGAGCTCGCATTCTATTGGCTGATACATTTATTAGAATAGCGGCGAGATTCGGTCGGCAGATTAGGGGTTTATAATTGAAGTTAGGTGTCGGCGATGTTAGGGAGGGCAGATTAGGGGTTAATACTATTTATGATAGGGTTAGTGAGGCGGATTAGGGGTTAATAACTTTATTATAATAGCGGTGCGGTCCGGTCGGCAGATTAGGGGTTAATAAGTGTAGGCAGGTGGAGGCGACGTTGTGGGGGGCAGATTAGGGGTTAATAAATATAATATAGGGGTCGGCGATGTTAGGGCAGCAGATTAGGGGTACATAGGGATAATGTAAGTAGCGGCGGTTTGCGGAGCGGCAGATTAGGGGTTAATAATAATATGCAGGGGTCAGCGATAGCGGGGGCGGCAGAATAGGGGTTAATAAGTGTAAGGTTAGGGGTGTTTAGACTCGGGGTACATGTTAGAGTGTTAAGTGCAGACGTCGGAAGGGTTACCGCATAGCAAACAATGGGGCTGCGTTAGGAGCTGAACGCGGCTTTTTTGCAGGTGTTAGGTTTTTTTTCAGCTCAAACAGCCCCATTGTTTCCTATGGGAGAATCGTGCACGAGCACGTTTTTGAGGCTGGCCGCGTCCGTAAGCAACTCTGGTATCGAGAGTTGAAGCTGCGTTAAAAATGCTCTACGCTCCTTTTTTGGAGCCTAACGCAGCCTTTATGTGGACTCTCGATACCAGAGTTATTTTTATGGTGCGGCCAGTAAAACGCGGGCGTTAGTTTTTCGGGTCGTTACCGACAAAACTCCAAATCTAGCCGTAAGATTTGTGATCTAGGATTGTTATAAATTAATTTAGTCGGATTAAGAATGTTACCTTGTAGGCCAAATTTATCAAGTGCTGTAAATAGATGATCCCATGTAATAGCATCAAATGCTTTTTCTGCATCTATTGCTAGGAGGGCCAAACCTCCTCTAATTTGCTTCTTACTTCCCTGGGCTTTATTATAATAATAGTCTAAAGTTACCAGTATGGGTGTCTGATATTTGTAACCACATTCCTCCCTGGCATAAAACCTGTCTGATCATGGTGTATAACCTCTCCGAGAACTTTTTTTAACCTTTCTGCAACTATTGTTATCAACAATTTGTAATCTACATTTAGTAAGGATATCGGTCTATAAGACCCTAGTTCTTCACAATTTTTGCCTTTCTTGTGGACCAGTGTAACAATTGAATCTGTAAAGTATTTTGACTGTTTATTATTATTAATATAATACTCATTAAATAGTTTTCCTAGCGTGGCAACTATATCTTGTCTAATACATTTGTAAAATTCGGCTAGGAGCCCATCTGGCCCTGGCGCTTTGTTGTTTTTCAGCTTTTTTGTTGCCATGATGATTTCCCCTTCAGATATTCTTTGGTTAATATTATTAAGTGCCTCCGTTGTAATTCTAGGAACTTTAATATTTTGCCAAAATTTATTTTTTGCATCTTCGTCAATTACTTCGGCTGAGTACAGTTTTTGGTAATATCTAAAAAAGGCCTGTCTAACTTCGAAGGCATGTATATGTTGTCTATCGCCTTCTCTTATGTTGGGAATTATATTCCTATTTCTTTTCACTTTGATCAGTTTTGCCAAATACCCCGCAGAAATGCCCTGTGGACCTTCAAACATTGCCCTACTTTTTAGATCTTCCAGCGCCCATTTCTGTTTTAGAAAAATTTCTCTTTCTTCCCTTACCTGTTTATACCTATCCTATGTACTTATACAAGGATTCGACAGATAGCTATTATATACATTTTTAAGTTGGTTTGCTAGTTGAATTTCGTGATTCTTAGCCTTCTTTCTTAGCTTGCACATATAGGCCACAATCTTCCCTCGGAGTACAGCTTTCCCTGTTTCTCATAAAACTTCAGGTTTATCTGCGTAAGTAAGAGTATTCTTTAAAAAGTTTCTCCAGGTATTTGTTAGCCAGTTACAAAATTTACTATTGTTACTCATATATTTTGGAAAATGGAAGTTATTACTAAGCCCTATTTTTCTGGACTTTATCTTTAAACCTATAATCGCATGGTCTGATAAGAGAATCTCATTGATTGTAGCATCCATGTTGCGTTTTAATAACACTCTATCAATTAAAAATAAGTCTATTCGGGAAAAGTTTTTGAATTTTCTGGACTCGCTGGAAAAACTGCACTCATCTGAATATTGTATCCTCCAGATGTCCTCAATATCCAGAATCTTCAAAAACCTTCCAAACATTTTTGATTCTTGTTTATATACATGCATATTTGTTTGTCTGAATCTATCAATAGCAGGATTTAAAGTCATGTTAAAATCTCCCATAATAATTAGGTTCTGCCCTCATAAAGGAAACAATTTTTTATCAATCTTACCCCAAAATTCTTTATAGCTTTTATTGGGACCATATAAGTTACAAAACGTACAATTATCTATTCGTAACTGAATTATAATATAACGCCCTTCTGAGTCAAGTTCACTTTTGATTATCTCATCTTCCAGGTCTCTATGAAACAAGATAGCTACTCCCCGGCTATGCTTATCACAAGGCGTAGCAATAATCTCTTTTAACCAATTAACCTTAAGTTTTTCAATTTCAGAGGCTTTCAAATGAAGTTCTTGTAGAAACTTACGGCTAGATTTAGAGTTTTGTCGGTAACGACCAGCGTATCTAACGCTGGCTTTTTTCTGGCCGCACCTTTAAAATAACTCTGGTATTGAGAGTCCACAGAATGGCTGCATTAGGCTCCAAAAAAGGAGCATACAGCATATTTAACGCAACTGCAACTCTCGATACCAGAGTTGCTTACGGACGCGGCCAGCCTCAAAAACGTGCTCGTGCACGATTCCCCCATAGGAAACAATGGGGCTGTTTGAGCTGAAAAAAAACCTAACACCTGCAAAAAAGCCGCGTTCAGCTCCTAACGCAGCCCCATTGTTTGCTATGGGGAAACACTTCCTACGTCTGCACCTAACACTCTAACATGTACCCCGAGTCTAAAAACCCCTAACCTTACACTTATTAACCCCTATTCTGCCGCCCCCGCTATCGCTGACCCCTGCATATTATTATTAACCCCTAATCTGCCGCTCCATAAACCGCCGCTACTTACATTATCCCTATGTACCCCTAATCTGCTGCCCCTAACACCGCCAACCCCTATATTATATTTATTAACCCCTAATCTGCCCCCCACAACGTCGCCTCCAGCTGCCTACACTTATTAACCCCTAATCTTCCGACCGGACCGCACCACTATTATAATAAAGTTATTAACCCCTAATCCGCCTCACTAACCCTATAATAAATAGTATTAACCCCTAATCTGCCCTCCCTAACATCGCCGACACCTAACTTCAATTATTAACCCCCTAATCTGCCGACTGGAGCTCACCGCTATTCTAATAAATGTATTAACCCCTAAAGCTAAGTCTAACCCTAACATTAACACCCCCCTAAATTAAATATAATTTTAATCTAACGAAATTAATTAACTCTTATTAAATAAATTATTCCTATTTAAAGCTAAATACTTACCTGTAAAATAAATCCTAATATAGCTACAATATAAATTATAATTATATTATAGCTATTTTAGGATTTATATTTATTTTACAGGTAACTTTGTATTTATTTTAACCAGGTACAATAGCTATTAAATAGTTAAGAACTATTTAATAGCTAAAATAGTTAAAATAATTACAAATTTACCTGTAAAATAAATCCTAACCTACGTTACAATTAAACCTAACACTACACTATCAATAAATAAATTAAATAAACTACCTACAATTATCTACAATTAAACCTAACACTACACTATCAATAAATAAATTAAATACAATACCTACAAATAACTACAATGAAATAAACTAACTAAAGTACAAAAAATAAAAAAGAACTAAGTTACAAAAAATAAAAAAATATTTACAAACATTAGAAATATATTACAACAATTTTAAACTAAATACACCTACTCTATGCCCCCTAATAAAATAACAAAGCCCCCCAAAATAAAAAAATGCCCTACCCTATTCTAAATTACTAAAGTTCAAAGCTCTTTTACCTTACCAGCCCTGAACAGGGCCCTTTGTGGGGCATGCCCCAAGAAGTTCAGCTCTTTTGCCTGTAAAAAAAAACATACAATACCCCCCCACCAACATTACAACCCACCACCCACATACCCCTAATCTAACCCAAACCCCCCTTAAATAAACCTAACACTAAGCCCCTGAAGATCTCCCTACCTTGAGTCGTCTTCACCCAGCCGAGCCAAATTCTTCATCCAAGCGGAGCAAGAAGAAGTCCTCCATCCGGTAGAAGTCTTCATCCAAGCGGGGCAGAAGAGGTCTTCCATCCGATTGAAGTCTTCATCCAAGCGGAATCTTCTATCGTCATCCATCCGGAGCGGAGCCAATCAGATTGAGCTCGCATTCTATTGGCTGATCGGATCAGCCAATAGAATGCGAGCTCAATCTGATTGGCTGATTGGATCCATCAGCCAATCAGAATATTCCTACCTTAATTCCGATTGGCTGATAGAATCCTATCAGCCAATCGGAATTCGAGGGACGCCATCTTGGATGACGTCATTTAAAGGAACCGTCATTCGTCGTTCAGTCGTCGGCCAGGATGGATGTTCCGCGTCGGAGGTCTTCAGGATGCTGCCGCTCCGCTCCGGATGGATGACGATAGAAGATTCCGCTTGGATGAAGACTTCAATCGGATGGAAGACCTCTTCTGCCCCGCTTGGATGAAGACTTCTACCGGATGGAGGACCTCTTCTTGCTCCGCTTGGATGAAGAATTTGGCTTGGCTGGGTGAAGACGACTCAAGGTAGGGAGATCTTCAGGGGCTTAGTGTTAGGTTTATTTAAGGGGGGTTTGGGTTAGATTAGGGGTATGTGGGTGGTGGGTTGTAATGTTGGGGGGGGTATTGTATGTTTTTTTTTACAGGCAAAAGAGCTGAACTTATTGAGGCATGCCCCGCAAAGGGCCCTGTTCAGGGCTGGTAAGGTAAAAGAGCATTGAACTTTAGTAATTTAGAATAGGGTAGGGCATGTTTTTATTTTGGGGGGCTTTGTTATTTTATTAGGGGGCTTAGAGTAGGTGTAATTAGTTTAAAATTGTTGTAATATATTTCTAATGTTTGTAAATATTTTTTTATTTTTTGTAACTTAGTTCTTTTTTATTTTTTGTACTTTAGTTAGTTTATTTCATTGTAGTTATTTGTAGGAATTGTATTTAATTTATTTATTGATAGTGTAGTGTTAGGTTTAATTGTAGATAATTATAGGTATTTTATTTAATTTATTTATTGATAGTGTAGTGTTAGGTTTAATTGTAACTTAGGTTAGGATTTATTTTACAGGTAAATTTGTAATTATTTTAACTATTTTAGCTATTAAATAGTTCTTAACTATTTAATAGCTATTGTACCTGGTTAAAATAAATACCTGTAAAATAAATATTAATCCTAAAATAGCTATAATATAAATATAATTTATATTGTAGCTATATTAGGATTTATTTTACAGGTAAGTATTTAGCTTTAAATAGGAATAATTTATTTAAGAAGAGTTAATTAATTTCGTTAGATTAAAATTATATTTAACTTAGGGGGGTGTTAGTGTTAGGGTTAGACTTAGCTTTAGGGGTTAATACATTTATTAGAATAGCGGTGAGCTCCAGTCAGCAGATTAGGGGTTAATAATTGAAGTTAGGTGTCGGCGATGTTAGGGAGGGCAGATTAGGGGTTAATACTATTTATTATAGGGTTAGTGAGGCAGATTAGGGGTTAATAACTTTATTATAGTAGCGGTGCGGTCCGCTCGGCAGATTAGGGGTTAATAAGTGTAGGCAGGTGGAGGCAACGTTGAGGGGGGCAGATTAGGGGTTAAAAAATATAATATAGGGGTCGGCGGTGTTAGGGGCAGCAGATTAGGGGTACATAGCTATAATGTAGGTGGCGGCTCTTTGCGGTCGGCAGATTAGGGGTTAATTATTGTAGGTAGCTGGCGGCGACGTTGTGGGGGGCAGGTTAGGGGTTAATAAATATAATACAGGGGTCGGCGGTGTTAGGGGCAGCAGATTAGGGGTAGATAAGTATAACGTAGGTGGCGGTCGGCAGATTAGGGGTTAAAAAAATTTAATCGAGTGGCGGCGATGTGGGGGGACCTCGGTTTAGGGGTACATAGGTAGTTTATGGGTGTTAGAGTACTTTAGAGCACAGTAGTTAAGAGCTTTATGAACCGGCGTTAGCCCAGAAAGCTCTTAACTACTGACTTTTTTCTGCGGCTGGAGTTTTGTCGTTAGATTTCTAACGCTCACTTCAGCCACGACTCTAAATACCAGAGTTAGAAAGATCCCATTGAAAAGATAGGATACGCAAATGACGTAAGGGGATCTGCGGTATGGAAAAGTCGCGGCTGAAAAGTGAGCGTTAGACCCTTTTTTGACTGACTCCAAATACCGGCGGTAGCCTAAAACCAGCGTTAGGAGCCTCTAACGCTGGTTTTCACGGCTACCGCCAAACTCCAAATCTAGGCCATAATGTCTGCTTTTTGTTTTTTAAGTAATTTGAGAATATTTTTCCTTTTAATTGGGGAGGTAACCCCCACATTCCATGACACTAGATTGAGCATTTTTTTAGTTTAAATTGATGACAACTTTTTATCTATTATTCTGTGGGGTATTATAATAGAGAGGGGGGGGGGCAGAAGAAAAAAAAAACAAAACAAACAAAAAACAAAACACCCCAACAGGGATTCCGTGGAGTCTATCCCAGCAGATCTCCCAAAGACATTTAAAAACACTTTATACAAAACCAGCAATTGGATGGACCTAATGTGACAGAAAAGAAAAAGTCTATCTTCCCTTATAATAAACATCAGAATCATAAATACTGTTACCTTGTCTTATTTATACCTCTTACTCATACAGCTTAAAAGATTTTTTTATTTTTTTTAACCTGTCTTATTAGATATCTTTATGATATCGAGGGGATCCCTGTAACTGTCTTCTAGTATCCGTTATTCGTACGTTATGCGTTGGCAACACTAAGTTGTTCTCTATAAAAATGTTTTAGCTTCCTCATTGTTATTTAAGAAGAGGTTATTGCCCTCTGTATCTTCTACCATTATTCTAGCTGGATATCTTAAGCTGGCATTATATTTATTTTGGATCAGGGTAGTACAGAAGGGGGCCAACATTTTTCTCTTTGATGCAGTTTCAGCAGAATAATCCTGAAATAGATATATTTGTAGATCCTATCCTTAGTGGGTTATGTTTTCTATAGGCTCGCATTATCTCTACTTTCTCTTGGAAGTTCAGATACTTCACCATAACCATTCTCGGTCTTATATATCCATCTGCGTGTTTTATTATAGAGCCCGTTCTATGTGCTCTTTCTACTTGTAACTTCACATTTTGTAATGATAATCCCAATAGATTGGGTAGCGTGATAGCAGCAAATGCATTTAAATCTTTTTACTCAATAGTTTCTGGCAAACCTACAATACGGCTGTTACTTCGTCTAGATCTATCTTCCATGTCTTCAATTTTACTTTGCACTGATTTTATTGTGTCTACCATTTTTTTGTTAGATAACTCTTGTACATTGCGAGCGTCTTCCAGGTCTGAGACCCGCGTCTCAACCTCCGACAAACGCTGTGCAAACTGCCTAACTTCTGATGTGAGACTGGCAATCTTTTTTCTAATTACTTCAAATTGAGGCATTATCATATTGGCTATTTGATCAATTACTGTTTGAGAGTCAGGTGTATGACTATGTTCAATTATATCTGATTTTTCTAAAAGATTTTACTGCACTAATTTATTATTTTTTTATCCTTTTTTACTGGCATAGCTGGTGATCTTACTTTCACATTGTATTTTTCCATACCCTTTCACAGTGTGCTTGTGTCTCGCTTCTTTTTTTTTTTCTTTTTTTTTAATAAAATGGTGTTTTTTTTTTTTTTTTTAGAAATTAGTGAATCTAAGGGGGAATAGTCTTATCCCCTTTGTGCATATTCCTCTCTCCTCTCTCCTTACTTCCTTTCTTACTTTTTTTATAAAAAAAAATATGTGACTCTGCGCTACCTCCGGGGGAGGTTTAAACAAACTTTTTTGTCTATTTATAAGTGCATAAATCAAAAAACAAAAAACATGAAAAAGAAAACAAAAAGAAAAAGAAAAATTGTGCTGCGTGCAACCTCATTTAGAGGTTATTAAACAAACTTAATCAAAACTTAAAAATATAGTGTAGTGTGTATGTGTCGTGAATATTTGATTTATTATTCAGTGACTTCTCAGTGTTTATAGGGTATTGAACTATTACCAGCTATCGGAATATTCCCGTTTTTTCTGTTAATTCTATAATTACTTTATATTTACTAAACCGTTATTAATTTACCCAGACACCTTTTTATCCAGTTATGGACCTGTTTGGCTTTAATACGTATATCTCTCAAAATTCACTTTTTCTATCACCCTTTTCAGAGTGTGTTTACCTTATATATGTTTTTATACTATATTTCTTGCCAACAGCACTCTTTTCTATCAGCCTTTTCGACATGCATTTATCTTCTATATATATATTGTGCTAATATTCTAAACACCTGAACTCTTATACAATACAATACAAACAATATTATTTCCCCAATATAATATACTAGTCTTATATAGAGACATACAGTATTATTTCTCTGGTAAACGCCTTTTTTTTTTTTTTTTTTACCATAAACAAATGCAATGCAGTTTTCCTGATACAGTTACTCTTATGCAATATAACAATCTTATACTGAAACACAGTGCAATTTCTCTGATAAATGCGTATGACATAACAAGTGCTGCAGTCAAACAGGCTACCTTTTCTTAATACCAATAGGTTCTAAAAGTTTAAAAAGAGGATTCCCTGGGAAATCGTTAGGGAACCTATTGAATGCAGGTCTTTTTCACCCAAGGAAACTTTCTTATGGAGCTGCCAATGTTCCATTAAATCGTCCACTGATGTGCCCTTTATATATCTTTATAGGTTTTTTCTGATACAAATTTGCTGTGTCTCTTTATTGAAAGGAAGAAAGAAGAGGAGACTTTTATTACTCTGCTACCAGCAAGCCTTTAAAAAATAGCAGGTATATTTATATTTAATCCCATGTGAGAGGATAGTTAGGGTCAGCAACACTTTGTGTAATGCTATGTCCTTTTTTAACTGACCACTCTTATGAGCCTGACTTTTCTGCCCCCCTTTTTTTTCCCATCAATAACCCAGTGCATCCAGGACTTAAGTTGATTAGTACCTACAAAAAGCCTTGCCCAGGCAGATGCTTACTTGCAACAACTGTCTCAAAAATGTGTGCCATGCACCTTGCGTTTCAGAAGCTGATCTTTCCCCCTTGACCTCTGTGGGCTTGACCTCTGTTTTGACTTTTCCACAGGACACTGCACCGCTCGAGACACCTCCCCAGTGGAGCAGAAACCTGATACTGAAGTCTTCCTCCAACTTGGCCTATCGTTGGGGCTGTAGCTTTTCTTTATTTTTTCTCTTCCGCAAGTAGGATATCTTATCCACGCTGCAAGATCTCTCTGGTTTTGCTGCTTCAACCGGCATATACCGGTATGTCATTCACCTGGATGCAGAGGGTCGACTGTATGTTGGTATCGGCGCCACCCGATATGTGTGACGTTAAGGAAGGCTTCCTCAATGCAGCCGGACACCACCGTCCTCCTCCCCGGGTAGTTTCTGGGACAAAAACCGCCAACAGAAGCATAGCTGCGTAAGGATGATGATAATGCTCAGTGGTGCTCTATCCTCGCAGAGCTAAGCGTACCGGAAGTTGACTTGTACGCTACGCCGGAAGCCTCCCCAGCGACAGTGATACCTCTAACTGCATTATTGATTGGTTAATTTATAGAAGAGAAATATGAGACCCTGTAGAAGTGTTTATTGAGATGCGGAATTAATCATCCTTGGTTGCCTAGGGAAGAATTGCAATTGGTGACATTATCAAAGAATAGCCATTGGTTTATGGAGTGTTCTGAGGTAAGAAAGGGATTGTTTAGGGGTAGCTTATGCATGTTGAGGGTCATCTAGTGACCTGGGTATAGAGTGTTGCAGTAGAAAGATAGTAGGGCCTGAACAAGTGTAGTAGGGTGTAACTGTTGAAGACTCAGACCCAGATTGGCTCCTTCAAAAAGTCAAATGGTGGGTGGGATTGACTATTGAAAAAAAATTGCAGTAAATAAGATGCTAATTTATTTTAAAATGTTTAGACTTGTCTGGTATGTTATTCTATAGCAAGACATAAAAATATAAATGAATACTTATGAAGAAATCATCACAGTAAGTGATGGTATCAAATTACTTTTTGATATTTACGTAGTGATCACGTCAGTGCCCCATTGTTTTGATAAATGCTCATTGAACTGATATTCTCTCTACTCATCGGTATTTGAAAAGAATAGTTACATTGTAACTAACAAGTATATATACATCTTGATATATATACAGTATGAATTGTAAGCTATGGATATATATGAATATTTTCATTGTATTTCTATTATAAATGTGTCTATTGGATACAGAACTATTTAAATAATTAGTATTTTAGATGTTCAACAATGAGCAATTAACAGCCAATGAGAGTG